>NC_071282.1:849562-917062 GCF_023375685.1 Ictalurus furcatus
TCTGTCTGGATGTGTGTGTGTGTGACGTGAGTTTAACTTTAGCATCGGTTATAGACCCGTTCTGTGTGTGACATCGCATCGGTTCTAGAGTCAACTCTACACTCAGTTTGTGTGGGAGAGACTTCGGCTTCTAGACTTGGCTTGTGTGTGATTATAAGGGTTCTGTAAACTTACTGACTCTAGAACCTCAGTTGAGCCTAGACAAAATGTTAAACTGAATCTTTGTCTGCTTGACTTGGGTTCTGGATGACGTTTAGTGCTGTAGATGTTCCGGGGACGTAAAAGCGTCGATGAAGCACGCTGCGACGTTTCGGCTTTTACACAACATCATAAACGTAACCGCAAACTTTCCCAACATGGCCGCCGAACAGTGAGTCATGAAGGATTTCGACATGCGCTAGGACTTGAAAAGATGGATTTAAAAAAAAAAAAAAAAATGTTATGCATCTCCAAATCCTCCTCCACTCTCTCTCTCTCTCTCTCTCTCTCTCTCTTCCCCCTTCTCTCATCTCTTGTTTTCCTGCTCTCCGTCCTCACCTCCTCCATAACACAGGCTGGGAAAGCAGCAAGGCCAGCATGCACTCAAGCAGCACACACACACACACACACACACACACACACACACACGCACGCACGCACACACCGGCTCGTCTCATAGCAACAAGTGGAGTGTGTTCTGCCGTGAAGCAGAGCGTCGGGCCTGTTCGAGGCCCACGGTGGAGCTCCACACACACGCACTCTCCATGCATGCTGTGCATCGCAGCTGCTAGCACGCTAGCTTTATGAACACACACACACACACACACACACACACACACACTGAGTGCATTCCTGTAAACACCATGATCATGATAGCATCAGACAGGAACGATCTCCTTTAAAGGAGCTGGGCTAATTAGCTTATTATATAATTAGCATTCCACAACAACAACGCTAACTCTTCTCCTCAACAGGACGGATTAATAAACGCTAATCAATAACACATAACGTTATAAACGTTCCACGTGAGAAATGTACACTGGGCTAACCTGAAATCTTCGACAACAGCAGAACGTAGCACATCATGCTAATCCACTCAGAATGTCAGCATTTTAGTGAACTCTTGTCTTTATTAGCTTCGAGAGAAAACATTTCCTTGTCTAAGTCAGAAAAATGCTAGTTAGCTAGCTAACAACGTTGCCTAAATCAACCTTGCTGTCTAGAAACTTTGGTCTTAAACCCACACCGAGGAAAGGGGAAGTTAAGAAAGGAGGAAAATGATCGATTTCAAGCTAAACGCGCTGATAAACATGGCCGAAAGCACACACGGTTAGCGACACAGCTCACGCGAAGGTCACGTGATCTCACACGCCCATCATACTCATGTGACAGACTGGAATCCATTAAAAAAAAAATTTATTAAAAAAAAAAACATGCAGGACAGTTCGATAACGCTAGCTGGCATGCACCAAGAGACTTGCTGAAACCCTCACAGAATCTGTAATGGTTTTAATGATTATAATGGGAATTGTATTAGTTTTAATGGAAACTGTAATGGTGCCTGTGGGTCTCTACTAGTGTTAGGGTTATTTCCTTCTATTGGTGGCATGTTATGTCTAGTGGATAGCATTAAGGACCAATAATGGTAATGGTTTTAATGGTTAGCTGATGGTTTGTAATGGTATTTGTAGTGGAAACCATTAAAATTTCTGTAATGGTTTCTATTGTTTGTTTGTTTTTCAGCAGGGGGATGTTAGCGGAATGTAAAAAGCTAGCTGGATAAAAATATAGCTAGCGGCTAGTGTTACACTAACTAACTGTCTAACCAGCTGGCTTATTAGTAAATTTAAATGTGCTACCGGTTACTGGTCTCGCATCATAATTTCTGGCGACAGTTATTATTTTAAAGGGGCAGTTCGTAAATTTTGGCACCCTCTGCTGCTAGTGAAGTGAACTGCAATTTAAAATAACAACAGCAACGAACTTTACCGATTACTTGTTGAAAAAAAGAAAGAAAGAAAGAAAGAAAGAAAGAAAGAAAGAGGTGGAGCTTCAGGGCACTATTTAAGCTGGGGGTGGGGCTAGTTTCCAGGCCAGAAAAAATGTCGACAAAAACATGAAATGACGAAACGAAGGCGATCCGCTGCATGTTAGTGTTCAAAACCGCAGTATCTTATGTTTATAATAATTATAGAATTACATCATATAACAACTGTAGGATAATTATAGAACGATCACAGATTTACAGAGACTTTAAACAAATGACAGACGGCACCTTTAAGGATCGTACGCTTCTATAACTGCAGCTCTGACGGTAACGCACACGCTCTAACGTAACACGTTATCGTTTCCATAGTAACAGCTGGTTTGCAGGGACGTGTATAGAATCACCGACGTGGCGAGGAGACGTTTGTGTAGCATTAACGGAAGGAGTCTCCAGTGTCAGCACTTTTTACGAGGAAGCTTTTTGCGGATTCTCGGGAACACGATGTAACAAGCTGCGTTATTATTATTATTATTATTATTATTATTATTATTATTTGTGAGAATAAAGCGAGGCTGGTGAGGGAACGACAGTTTGCAGCTGCGATAATGTAAGCGACAACACTTCTGCTGTAACTAAAAAGTTTATTCAATAAATAAACAGTTGTAATCACTGTCACGTTGCTGTGGTGCAAGAGGAATAAAACACATGATTATTTTCCCCATAACAGCGCGACCCACGGTGTGATTCCTTACATAAGAGAAGGCTTTAGGAAGTCCTGGTGTCTGGGAATAAACACGTGTGTGCGTGGTGTGGAGGAAAAGCGAGTGAGAGGTAAACGTGTGTGTGGTTTGATGTCTGTTTCCCTGCGTGCTGCACTCTGAGGTGAACGAGGGACAGGAGAATCGCGGCAGCAGGTCCTCAGTAAACACATCGTGATGCCGTCAGGTCCCTGAGCACTTACTTTAGCCCTGCTGCAGTCTTCCTCCGTGCCATCCTGGATGATCACGACCACTCCGCCGCCGGTCTCCGGGTCGCTCCTGGGGTCGGGATCGGTGTCGGTGCCGGTGTCGGTGTGTGTCCCGGTGGCGGTGTGTGCGCGTGTGTGGGTGTGTGTGTGGGTGTCGGCGGCGCTGCAGCTCACCCTGACCCGGAAAACACGCTCGATGTGCGGGATGGAGCGCTGCAGCAGCGGGCCTGCACTTGCGGGCGCTGCCAGCTCCAAAACCATTTATTTATAGTAGGAGCGGATTTAATGCTTTGGGTTTTCCTTCCTTTCCTTCTAAGCGATCACGACGCGCGAGACAGGCCCGTTCTCCTCCTCCATGGATGGGAAAATAAATAAAGATGGAGGGTCTTTAAATATTAAAATGATACCGATATAAAAAAAAAAGCGCACAGACACCGGGCGAATCCCGAATCTCCGGTACAGCATCAGCGCGCGCTGCCTCCCACACTGCGTGCGTCCGAGTGTGTGTGTGTGTGTGTGTGTGTGCGCGCGCGCGCGCGCCCCCTGTCGGTTTCACAAAATTCTGCATGCGCACACAACCATCCAACTGATGGGGGAGTAATAAAAACAAAACATAATGGATAATATTATATCAATTTAATAATATAAACAAAACATACAGGATGAAATATATCGTTGCATATAATTCAAACTTTTTAATACAAAGTTATAGACCATATCTTATAGTAGTCTATAAATATATATAGTTCATATTTAAATAAAATGCAGACTATTCAATTAATACCTAAATGAAATGAATAAATAAATAAACACTGTGCGCAGATCATTTTAAAACTAAACATTTTTTTAAAAATAATAATAATAAATTATTAACAATGAGTACAGAGTGAACTTCTAATAACTTGCCTTTAATATTTGTTTGTTTGTTTGTTTGTTTGTTTTCTTGATAGATTGTAAAACCTAAAACGGATTTAAAAAAAAAAAGTTATATAATTTAAAATAAATAAATGAATACAATAAATGATTAACAACGAGTACAGAGTGAACTTCTCGTAACAGCCTTAAATATTTATTGATTGATTTATTTAGTATTTTTTTATTTAAAAGTTTTATAATCAAAAGTTGCACATTAAAGCACGACCTCATTCTTGTGCGCAAACATGACTCCCAGACAATTTATTATATTTAAAAATATATTTCAAAACGTTTTATTTTTAAATTAAAAAAGGCGGTCGTGTTCGCTGGTCTGGAGCGGTGCTGCCTGTCTCTTTAAAATAAAATTCAAAGTGTGTCGCTAGGAATCCTGGGAAAATGAGTTTCCCTCCTCCCCGTAGCCTCTGCCTTAAAAGCACTTCCTTTTCCGCCTTCGCAAAGCTTCATGGGAAACCGAGTGTGTAAAATCTCGGTTGCTGTAGTCCTCAGCTGTTTAGCGTCCGTGTCCGCGGTGTGTGTGATAACTCCAGCGTCTCACAGCGCTTTAGATTCGTTCCGGAAACTGAAACCGATTTAAAAGTCGAGATGGCGGACGAGCAGGAGATCATGAGCAAGCTGGAGAACATTAAAGAGATCCGGTGAGCTGTTTCAGGCAGGGAAAATTCACCAGCTAGCGTTTAGCTATTGTTATAAGAGCTTCCGGTCCGAGCCGCTAGTTTACACCTCATACATTATTCTGAATTAAAACAATGTCATGTTTAAGTGTTTAATGTAATAAATAAAGCTCCATACTTCTAATAATGAGAGATTTAGGGGGTTAAATTTCATATATATATATTCTTATCGGTGAAAATACGCTATTAATACGCTATTACTGTGTATTAATGATGTTTATTACACATTTATTACAGCGAGTGAGGTTTATATTAATGCGCTGTTCTAATACCTTGTCGTTTCCATAGTGACAGCTCGTTCACAGGGACTTGTACCACAAAATAATACACTGCTATGCATTAGGAGACGTTTATTTATCGTTGATGGAAGGAGTCTCCAGTGTCAGAGGTAAAGCTGTAACTTTTCCCAGATCTTCAGGACAGAGGAGTGAGAACATTCCCACAAACCTCAAAACGTGAACAGATCAACCTAGGACGTGTCGTTCCTTTAATAAGTCAGGGTGCGCAAACTTTTGCACTCGGCCGTGTATAGACATACAGATAGATAGGTGTGCTAACTTGGGCGTGCGTGTGTGTGTGTGTGTGTGTGCAGCAGTAAGACGGTGCAGATGGAGAAGCTGAAGACGCGTCTCCGCTCCGAGTTTGCGACGCTGGAAAGTGAGGAGAAACACCTGCGAGAGTACAAACAGGAAATGGAGCTGCTGATGCAGGAGAAGATGGCGCACGTCGAGGAGCTCCGCCTCATCCACTCTGACATCAACGTGGTACACACACACACGCACACACACACACGCACACACACACACACACGCTGATGTGTGTGCAGGAGACAGGAAGGCGAATTCATTCCACTTTTACATCAAGATTCTTGTGGAACATTGCTGAGAATGCCGTCGCCGGCAGCGGTCTCGTCCTCTCCACACCGTTAAAATTGCAACCTCCTCTCGTTCCTGGAAAATACGGAAAAAGCATTAAGATACAAATTTTTCCGACGTGGAAAAGTAGGAACATTCCGGAAGCATTTTTGGGAAAACTGTAGATATGGATATATAACAGTACAGTCAGTAAAGTAATACAGACTCAAGACTTCCTGATGCACATCACGTTTTTATGTTGAACGTGAAAGTCGGGGGGCGGGGGGTCGGGATATCTGGGAAAAAAAGTCTGGAAAACATCTGGAATTATTTCCATGTGAGAAACAGTGAGACGTCTGAAACGCGTTTTAGAATCAGGGGGAAAAAAAGGTTTTCTTTTAGGTTTCTGACAACAGACATCGTCCAGGAAGTTTTACGTTTCCGTTAGATTTACGTCCGGTGAAAAGAAGAATTCCGGACGCAGAATTCCAAGCGTGTGAAGGCGTTCCGCGTCACTCGCGTCACTAGTAGTGTTTCGCCATCGTTTATCTTCCTGACCTTCTTTCTGTCTTTCTAGTCTGGGAAAAGTCTTCTTTAGGGATGCTCGTTTTACAGACCTGGACAATTCCGGACGGGAAAAGTATGGATGTTACGCACTGTATTATAACAATAACGTCACCGTCATGATACGTCAGGAATTCTTTTTCCTTTTATCGAGAGGAAACACTGGGGAATGCACGAGCACGTAGTGTGTTATTGTGTGTGTAAGGTTTGTACTGTATGAGTTATCGGCTCGTGTGCGTCGCAGGTTGTAACCGTGTGTGTGTGTGTGTGTGTGTGTGTGTGTGTGTGTGTGTGTCAGATGGAGAACACTATAAAGCAGTCGGAGTGTGATCTGAACAAGCTGCTGGAGTCGACTCGGAGACTGCACGATGAGTACAAACCGCTGAAGGATCACGTCGACACCCTGAGAGCGGCGCTCGGCCTGCGGAGGCTTCCGGAACTCTGCCGGGAGGAGGAGCGGCTGACCCTCGAGTCAGTCACACACACACTCACACACACACACACACACACACACACTGTTTAACTGAAAGAATAAACATCATATATAGGCTTCTCTGAGGATGTTGATGTGTGTGTGTGTGTGTGTGTCCAGTTACTTTGAGAAGCAGAAAGCCGACTGGAAGACGGAACCTCTGGAGCCTCCAATCCCAGAATCCTTAGCGGCGGTGGCAGCGGCAACAGCCCAACAGCTTCAGGCGGCAAGGAAACAAGACGCACGACAGCCGGCAACCACGTTCCGACAACAACCGCCACCCATGAAGGTACGACTGAAACAGGACCGGGGCGAGGGATTACAGGTCATGTGATTGGCGAGGCTGCTGGGAAACGGAGTCGTCGTCCTCGTCGGCCATTTTGTCGCTTCGGGTTTCATTTCAGTCTTTTGACGTAAACACGTGTAGTTTCAGTCATGTTTTTATTTATCGGTAATATATATATACATACTGATGCTACAGAGACTGAGATCAGATATTACATTACAAGATGACGGGAAAGGCGTGGCTCTCTTTTAATCTGTCAGTCACAGCGGCTCTGGCCAATCACAGCCGTGTGTGAGCTCGTGTATGTGGAAGAGGGCAGACCGCGCGTTCATTCGGACATTTCTGTCTCCTTTCATATCTATTATTCATATTTTGTCTTTGATTACAGTAAACGAATTTAACTGTGTGTGTGTGTGTGTGTGTGTGTGTGTGTGTGTGTAGGCGTGTCTTTCGTGTCATCAGCAGATCCACCGGAACGCCCCGATCTGTCCTCTGTGTAAAGCCAAGAGCCGCTCGCGCAACCCCAAAAAACCCAAGAGGAAACCCGACGAGTAACACACACACACACACACACACACACACACAGTTTAATTACACCGTAGATTACTACAGTATCACACTCATCCTGTCATTTTTCCTCTTCGGATGTTTTTATCGTTTAATCTGTAGAGATTTCTGTCATTTTTACGGAATCACGTGTTTATTATTATTATTCTTTCATTTGTGTGTAATAGCAGATGAATATCAGATGAAAGCCTTCGCTGTGCCGGTGTGTGTTCACGTGTTCAGAGACGAGACGCAGCGAGTGTGTTGCGGATATTTTCGTCGCCAATGACTGATAATAACGTTTCTCTCTTCTTTTTTTTTTTAATGAATTTGCCTCCGTGTGTTAGTTTTTTTAAACGAGATATTAAAATCCGCTCTCTTAATTTATCGTTTTTGTATTTTTATTTATCTTTATTTTTAACGTGTGCTGTAGTCATTTTTGTGCATTTCTCCGTTAAGAAATCTTTTTAGCTGTCTTTTAAAGCCTTTAGTGTTTTTTTTGTGAAAATGTTCTTTAAATTACTTTAAATTCTTTCCTTCTTTTTTAAAAAAAAACCTGTTTACACTTTTGTCTCGTCTTCAGAACATTAACGATGGAAACGTGGCGTGAACTCGTGCGTAAAATTTGTGCAATTTTGTAAAAAATATTTTTCTGTTGTTTTTTTTTCCCGCTTGCGTTGTTTTCGGATGTTTAAATAACTGATTGTTTTTAACCTCGTCTCTTTTTTTAATGTGTTCTCTGAACGTATCCCGTTTCTTTGTTTTGTTTACGTCGTCATTTTATCTTTCCATCAAAGAAATGTGTCTCCTCTCTCTTTCTCTCTCTTTCTCTTTGTTTTAAAGTCTTTACATGCTGTACATGTACACGAGAAGCGCGTTTCTCAGTAAACACCCGTCCCTCTGTCTCCGTCTCAGTCTTTATTGATCTCTTTACAGCATGGGCCGTGTGTCCTTCATACTTTTGGGGACCGTGAATACATGACAAAAAAAATAATTCAGACGAAACAAAAACATATATCGAAGGTCGTACGTAACAAAGACACCCGATCCCCGAACAAAATGGCTGCCATTTCAAAGATAAAATATAATGATATGTAATAAAATAATGCACTGTATATGAATATAATATAAGAAAAAATATGTCACTAAAGTTTAAAACTATCCTAAAATAAAAAAGTAGCTTAAATAAAACAAAAACAAGTGTTCCACAGTGTGTGTGTGTGTGTTAGTAATTCGGATGTACTGTGCGTATATACAATAGATTGTTATATATATATATATATATATATATATATATATATATAGTTGTAGTTGAATATTTTGATGTATGTAAACAGAGACAGAAGCAGATATAAAGTTGCTTTCGCTACACGTAAACATCTGAAGCTAGCTAGCTGATAATAACGTGCTGTAATAAGGGGGTAAATATATTTAAGCGGGTTTGCATTATAAGTAGTTCGAGTAGACGTTTCGAGTAACGCACGTTTACGTTTAGCAGTTAGAAAATGAAGCATAGAATAAAGCACTCAGGTACGGGTAACGTGAGCGTAACGAGTTCTCTTCTCAGGTGGAACCGCATTCTTTACGCTGCTTTGCATGTCAACAGGATTCAGGAGAGCCGTTGGGTTTGCTAATGCCGCGTAACGAGCTCCTGCGCATCTTTATAACCACCCGCTGTGCTCGCCGAGTCCTAATCTCTCTCTCTCTCTGATACACACACACACACACACACACACACACACACACCGTCTCCACCTGGGCTTCGTCTATCTCAGGGGTGTGAGGACAATTTCAGTCTATTGTCTTTCAGATCTCCTGCTGTGGCTTCACACACACACACACACTAAAACCACAAAGTGCTAGAGAATGTCGCTAACTTTACTTCAGCGCTGTGCACACTGTACGTGTAAATCATCACACACTCATCCAAGTATTTTTTTAAAAATAAGACTTTATTGCTTCTCTCTTTTTTTTTTTGGCTTAAATAACAAACTCTAATCAGCGAGTTTAAAACAATTATAATTTTACAGAAATGTTTGAAACAGAATTCACTCCTATAAGAAGCAACATTACACAAAACACACGAGGATGAAGGAGCAGATTAGCATGAGCTAACCTGACAGGGTTTTGAAGTCATACACAGGAACAGACACAATCTTCACGGATTATGCTAGCGAGCTAGCAAGCATAACACGATCTGAAAGGATTCCTGACAGGATTTCCCCATCGTTTTCATAAACACACACGATCTTCACTGCTAATGCTAGCTAGTTAACAAACATGAGCTAATCTGAAACTGCTTATTCTACCCAACTAGTCAACAGCAGTTAATGGCAGGATTTCTTTCCCCTTGATACTAACACTAGCAAGCTAGCCAGCATAAGCTAATCTGGGAGGATTTCTGAGAGGATTTTTCAATCATACTCGTAAATGTACAGAAGCTTCACTGCATATTGCTAGCTAGCTAGTGAACACGGAATAACGACATGGTTTCTGAGATATTATGAATATTTCATAATGTTTATGAATTCATTTATTCATAAACGATCGTAATGTTCGTCGCTTACGCTGGCTAGCTAACACGTGCCAACTCTGACAAGGATTTAAAGAGACATTTAAAGACGTATGCAGAATTGCACGTGGTTCTCGATTGCTTCCGCTAGCTATCTGGTTAACGTCAGCTAATTTCTGACGTTTTTCTGAGAGAGTGTTCGAGGTGTATTAATACTTTTACAGCTAATGCTAGCTAGATGGCTAACGTGACAGGATTTCTGAGAGGATTTCTACACCATGTTCGTAAATGTTTTTGATTTTCACTGCTAAAATATGTTGGAGTGCAAACACACAAAAATTCAGGAACATTCAGGAACCTGACACTAATTGTTTTTAGTCCTGTGATAGGAGATGGGACGGGGATGGCTGTGATCTTCTTCTTCACCTTCATTACCATGCTGCTTTTTTTCAGTTAGCCTTTTCATGCTTGTACTTGCTACTTGTTTGTAGTCCTGTGACATCATCAGACGGTGACAGTGGGGTAGACGGGGTCCTGATGGAAAGGTGGGCCGTGCCCGTGTGTGTCCAGAAACGCCGGCGCGATCAGCATGGTGTGCTCCGGAGGCAGTGGATAATTAGGATAATTTTGGTAAAACTGTGGCGCCCCCTGGTGGAGCGGAGGAACAAATGTTGGTGGAAACGCACTGTACGCGCTGAGATCTGACGGACTCGGACGAGACGGGTGGAGCCCGGAGTTGGACGTACACGACGGCGTGGAGCTTTTAAGCGACGGACCTCTGGATTCCAGCAAACTGGTCTGGGTGGGACCGGGCCGGTCGCTGGGCTTCGGCTTCATACAGTGACAGCAGCACACGGAGATCATCGCTCCGAGTACAACGAAGGACAGGAAGGCGCTCACTACGATCACGAAGGGCAGATAAGTGGGAACTAGAGAGAAAAAAAAGACAAAAAATAAGAGTTTAGTAAATCATTTCCTCGTCCCACACTAAATTGTGACATTTACTTTTTAAACTGAGCCCAAACTTGATTTTACAACTTTATTCCAGGTCTAAAACAGAAATAAAGCTCTAAACAGCAGCGAGCTGCAGTTTCTCATCACTGTTACACAAACATAAAGGAAGAAAAAAAAACTATTTTTATTATTGATTTAATATATAATAATAAAAATCAATGAAATATAAAATCAACACAACAAAGGAAAAGTCTGAATAAAATCCTTAGCTACAGAATTCTAAATCAATTCTATGCTAAAGATCCACCTTTAACTCTATTCTCTACAGTCCAGGCTGCAAGTTTATTTAAGATATAAAGATAAATATATATAAATTCGTTAATGAATCCACACTGCTTCATTAAAACAGATCCACTGTTTAACTAAAGATCATAACAGCTGTATTACAAATAAATAAACAGATATAAATGTACAATTTATTATTAAAAAAATAATGTTTTATGATAAATTCATGTTTTTAAATGCCTCACAGGAATAAAATCCCCGACAAAATAAATAAATAAAATACAGTTTTAAAATCTTTTATTTTAAACAATAAATTAAAAACTTATAATAATAAATAAAATTAAATAAATAAATAAAAACAAACTCCCGAATAAAAAAATTCTTACGGGTCGGGGGGACGTCTCGCGCTCCCTCGGTGTAGAAGTCGAACTCGGCGGGGCACGTGCTCTGATCGAGGCGCGCGTCTGGCGCGGCGCAGCAGTAGCGCAGCGAGCACGAGCCGCAGCAGTAGCGCGCGCCCTCGCCGTCGTAGCGCTCGGGGCAGCGGAATCCGCGGTGTCGTGCACCCGCCGCGTCCCGCCAGCCGTGGCAGTACTCTCCGCCGGAGAGCGCGCGCGGCACCGACAGCAGCAGCAGCAGCAGCGGCGCAAGAAACGACCAAGACCGCATCGTGATTGCGCGCGCGTGCGTAAATCCAAATGGAGAAACAATTTTTAAAAAATAAATGAAAACGTGCGCCCAGGTTATTCCAGGAGGCTGAACGGAGAACTGAAGGGGAGTCACGGAGTGCTCGCGCGTTTTTATCCCTACACCCAACACCCCCCCCCCCCTTTTTTTTTTTTTACTCCCCTCACGCGCCTTGGCAATCTCATTTACCCCCCGACCTTATCTCCACCTGATCACTCATCTGCACCCACAAACTGATTCATGCACTTTACACTCCTAATTACTCTCTCTCTCTCTCTCTCTCTCTCTATGTGTGTGTGTGTGTGTGTGTGTGAGAGAGAGAGAGAGAGAACTGTTTCATTTAGAGTTCAAGAGTTAAAAAATAAAAGAACCGAATGTTTAAACTTTATAAAAAAAATCTCTGAGGCTTAAAGGAAGAGTCTAGAGAAAAGTAAACATAAACAAAACACATTAACACACACTGTACACACACTCTGTAACACACTGTAACGCTCATGTAGTGTGTTAGAGCAGGAAACACACTAACACACACTAACACTGTAACACACACACACACACACACACACACACACACACACACATTATTAACTAACAGCATGTCACTGAAACACACCTCTGCTCTGAGGGCACATGTACAACATGTTTGTCAGCGTCTGGGGCTGGGAGGGGTGTGTGTGTGTGTGTGTGTGTGTGTGTGTGTGTGTGTGAGGTTAAAGGTTGCAGTGAGGGAGACAGCACTTGTCTGTCTCTGTTTATTTTATCAGTCAGCTGATTGTCATTCCATGTCTGTCAAACACACACACACACACACACACACACACACACACACACACACACACACACACCTTCCATAAATGTTACATCAACTTCCCTGTATGCTAAAGCTTAATGGTACACTAAAAACTTTCCAATACTTTTTATTTTTATTAACAGTTTATTAACTGCTAAGTCAGGATGATATGTTGGTGATAGTCGTGCTAGCTTAGCTCCTGAGTTTCTATATGCTATTATATCTGTACATTAGCTGATTAGCTGATTAGCTTCCCCGCTCCAGTAAAACTCGTTTGGCATTTTTGTTTTTGTTTTTGTTTAAATCCAGACTAACCAAGCCTGATTTCATTAAGTCTCTCCAGCTGGACACTCGGCTCTGACCGCATCACTGCGTTATTAGCACAGATTAGCTTTAACACAATAGATCCTTAACTGCTATTGTCTGAGAGCTAGCACATTAGCATGAGGTAAACAAAGAGTTGCTGCTGTGATTAGCATGCTAATTCAACAACATTCTCCAATGATTGACTTTAACTAGCAGCTAAAGGATTAGAGAGACATCTCTGAGAGACAATGTGGCCTGGAGCGACAATGCACTGTGTTTGTGTGTGTGTGTGTGTGTGTGTGTGTGTGTGTGTGTGAAGGATTTAGCTAGCTTAAACTCATGAGGTGAAGGTATTTGCTTTCTGAATCACCATTTGTTTGAATGTCTGCTAAAAGATGAAGTTTAACAGTGTGTGTGTGTGTGTGTGTGTGTGTGTGTGTGTGTGTGTGTGGAGGGAGGGCCAGAAGGCAAACAGTGTATTAATTTTTAGTTATAAACACAATTTGATCCATTTGAAGTCTTCCACAACATTTTGTGATCCAGTGTTATAGTTTCCTCAAAATGGCGGCACCCACAGAAGTTTTGTTAGCATTTAACGCTAAGTGTAACTGCAGTGCAATTTTAGCCAAACAGCGTCTTTTCTTACAAATTTACCAACACTTCTGAGGTAAACATTGACCTTCAGAATGTTTCTGTATCGCTTTCACTGCTCCTGTGTCTTTACATTGTCTGTAATAAATCATTATCCTTAGCCACTAGCTAGCTAAGGCATTCATATTTCCTAGTTTCCTAGCAACAGTGTTCTCTCAACCTGACGCTGTTGAGCATTGAGCATATTGTGGAGGTATGACTCAGTGACTCGAGTCATTTGAGTTGATTCAGTTAAACGATTCCTTCAGATTCGTTAACAAGTTTGTTCCAGTGTTTTCTGCTAATCGTTGCCGTATAACGTCACAAGGTACAGTAGTCATGATGTCACATAATCGCATTCCCGCCTTAAGCTCTGGTTGATACTTTTCTGGTTCTGAGGACATATTTGA
Source organism: Ictalurus furcatus (assembly GCF_023375685.1). Classification (NCBI taxonomy): domain Eukaryota; kingdom Metazoa; phylum Chordata; class Actinopteri; order Siluriformes; family Ictaluridae; genus Ictalurus; species Ictalurus furcatus. The sequence goes on from NC_071282.1 coordinate 863,399, forward strand.
CCGTGTTGAATCGTGTTTTAGTTATTTATTCAGAGGAAGTTCTGTTAGCGTTAGCAAGTTGTTTCTTAATGTGTAAGAAAACGATCCTAATTTAGCAACATTAGCTAAGTCGCTACATTAGCTAATCATTAGCCAAGACTGCTCACAAGCGTTAGCCCTCATGGCAAGGTACGACGCTTTTGCCTATCCGTTTTTGTTGTTGTTTTTTTTACAATTATTCTTTTCAGCTGTATGTTTTATTCGTTAATGGTGTTTGTCACCATGGTGATAAAAAGCCGCCCCTGAGTTAGTTCTCAGTTCTAAACCAGCAATTTTCTGGCGCTTCTTCTGGTAGGGAGCTGACTGTAGTGTTTCCTAAACATGTCTGGACTCCTCTATAACCTCTCCCCGCAGGCATACACACACACGCACACACACACACACACACACACACACTCCTGTGGGTGGCCCCATCAGATTTGCCTAATTGCCTGGGAGGACCCCCATCGCTCCGGCCTTTGTTATAGTAACGACCTCCTGATCCTCGGGCCGTGCTGACTGATAATGGAGCATGTTAGAGCTGGAGCCGCAAACACACACACACACACACACACACACACACACACACAGTTAAAACTGTTAACGCTGAATAAAAGAATAAATAGAGACACACGCATAAAGGAACAGTCCTGTTTGTCTAGTTGTCCACACACACACACACACACACACACACACACACACTCTTTCGTTGAGGTAAAAATACACATATAGAGTTATTAATGGAAGTTTCTTTAGTTCCTTGCACAAGAGCTACAGGCATCCTGCACAATTTGGGCTTCTATTAAAAAAGAAAAAGAAAAGGAAGAAGTAGAAATTATAAAAGCACATAGTTTATTAGCTTATAGCTTCTACACGCACACACACACTCCTTTTCTTATAGTTCTCATGGTAATATACATGGTTCTAATAACTCTTTTAGTTTTTTAGTTGAGTTATTCGAGCTTATTCCTTAGTCATTTCGACACGGTTAATATATTTTCATTTCTAAGCTGCTCTATCATTGCATATATATATATATAAGTTACAGTTAGGATATAAATATTACTTTTCATTCTTTAGATATGGTAAAATACTGGGTTTTATCCTTCTCCCCTTTTTGTCTAGCTAATTGTTATGTCTTTCTTGTTATTTCCTTTTTATTTTATATAGAAATATGAACAATAAATGTCATTTTTACACAACTGGCAGATTTTTCGTCAGTATGTTTATGTTATAATACGGTCACTCTATACGAGTGTAAAATTTTCCACATTTGATAATTAATAGGTATTGTTTTTCGTCATTGACTTCCGGGTCATAATTTTGATGTAATATGATTTTGTATATAAGATTTGTTGGATGTGTTAAAGACTATCTAAAAACTACAAATCCTATAAACACCAGGTTTGTCAGGCGTTAGCGTCTGGTGCGAGAGCCTGTAGCATTGCTTGGTTTTCTATCGATATTTTAACATTTTACAAAGACTACACGATTTAAATCATTTTGTTCAAAACAACACGATAACTAGTATATAATGATTTAATTTGGCATAATTTCTCTAAGGAAAAAGAAAGAAAGAAGAACTACGCCCGGCGCCATTTTGACTACAAAGTAAATAAATCTCGCCGGTTCTCGCGAGATTTGGGGCAGATCAGCTGACCGGCGCTGCAGCTCTGGAGCCTGTCAAAGCGCCTCGACTCCACTCACTCACTCCGATTTCCTGGAAACAATGAAGAGTGAAAAACAGCGAGTCTGAACACAAAGAACAGAAAAGTGTAAGATCTAACAGCGGCTCGGGTCATGGAGCACATTCTGACTCCGAAGGTGAGATTTAAAATGAAATAAAATATAGATAATATAGATAATGATGATCTTGGCTGAAAGTGCGTGCGGGCGTGCGCGCGTGTGTGTGTGTGTCTGTCTGTGTCTGTCATGAAGGTATTTCTGCAGGGTGTGATAACTTTTATAGAAGTGAAACTTCAGGGCATTCATATTAAGCAGAGCAGACGGGGAAAGGCGCAACCCAAAATGTATAACTATATAAAGTGCCCTTAACAGGGTACAAAATCATGACTTCTGCACCCTAACTAGAACACTTTATGTCCAACAGGAAGCTGTGTGAAATATGCAAATGAAGTGTGTCCACATTTGCATATTTATGCATAAACCCATAATCATAATCAGTAATTATAATAAGCATGCAAATAGACTTTGATGTGTGGGTGTCACGTAAATATGTATTATAGGCGTGTGTGTGTTTGTTTGTTTGTTTGTTTGTATGTGTGTGTGTGTGTGTTTGTTTGTTTGTGTGTGTGTGTGTGTGTGTGTGTGTGTGTGTGTGTGTGATGAGTAAAGCGCTGTTTTTTGTTGCACTGTAAAACATTACCATGCTTTAATGAGTGATCATGGGACTGTAACAAGCTCCAAAACTGCCCATGTGTGTAAAACCACTCAGTCTCAAAGTCTAAAGCTGTGTGTGTGTGTGTGTGTGTGTGTGTGTGTGTGTGTGTGTGTATGTGTGTGTGTATGAGAGGTCTAAGCTTGTAGGTGCTAAAAGAAGATCCAGGATTTCCTGCTCACTGTGCACTGTATCAAACACACACAAACACACACACACACAAACACACACGTTCAGGATGACCGCAGGATTCCCAAGAATTACGGAGTGAATGATTAAAAAGACCAATCATATGTGTAAAAAAAGATATAAATGTTACAATACACTGAATTCAGCGATCAGACAGATGGGCGTGGCCCAATATTCTAACGAGTATGTTTGATTGACAGCCCTCTATCTGAGACTCTCAAGCACAGGGCTTTGTTAAACGTTAATATATCCTGGGGTGCCAATAATTTTGAAACCACGGTGCTTTTATAAAGAAAAGTGAACAGTGTTCCTCAAAGACAAAAAATATCCCATATTTTTTGAGAAATTTTCATGTGCGATCATTTTTATATATTTATTAATGCTTATTTTTGTGCTGGGTGCCAATAATTATGAACATATGCAACATTATAAAAATAATAATAAAAAACACACACACAGAAAGAGTACGATGATGAGTGAAACACAACAAGGAGTTGTGTGTAAGCCTTAATCCGGATTGGTGTGGGAACACTGTTGCTAGGTAACTGGGAACATCAAAGGTTAATAAGCTAGCTAAATGGCTGAAGCTTGTGATTTAGCTAGCAGTCGTTTCTCTTCAATGCAAAGACGCAGCGGCGATAAAAATGACACAGAAACATCCGGAACGTCAACGTTTCTCTCAGGCGTGTTGGTAAATTATTAAAAATCAGACTTTAAGCGGCTGTAATTACGCTCGGTATAACGTTATTTCTCATTCATTTGTTTGTTTGTTTGTTTGTTTGTTTGTTTGCAGGTTGAATACGTGAAGCTCTTGGACAGATACGCCGCCAAGAAGCCGGCCATCGGAACCTTGTACCTCACAGCAACTCACCTCATTTACGTGGAGCAATCCAACAATGCGCGCAGTGAATTATGGGTAATGAATTTAGATTTATTATTATTTTTATTTAATCGGTTTCGATTTAATGAAATACACAGAATGCAGTAAGACTACACGTAACGTTAAGACGAGTGTGTTAGAAAATGAAAGGAGCGGAAACGTAGCTACGTTATCGGCAACGTAGCGCTGATGTGTTTCAAGTATCGCATTATGACATGTCAGTATCACATAACTAATAAAAAAAATCGGTTTAAATGGTCAAATTAAAACAACATGCCTAATGTTAGCTAGCTTTCTAGGCTCCTGGTTTTATTGGAATAGTTTAGCTACGTTAACTAAGCTAGGCAAGTAGCTAATTTTATAAAAAAAAAAATTGTCAGGTACAAGTTTGTTAGCTAGGAAAAATAGTAGCTGGATTTCTATTTACTTAATTATTTGTATTCGTAACAATTAGTTATTGCGTAATTGAAATAAACAGGAGATCATTTTAATACCAGTCTAGCTACAGTTACGCGATTTTATTGTGTAGTCAAAATGTTTTCTAGCAAACTAGCTAATGTTAAGTGCACAATTTTTTCAGAGACAAGTTTGCTAGCGTGTGAGCTAATGTTCGATAAAACATTTTAGCGATCATGTCATGACGCACGTTGTGATTGGCTGAACATGACTCAAGGAATCACGCTAAACATAACTCTTGTATTGAACACTATGGTTGGAGATACAGCCATTGTAAAGTGTGTGTGTTTGTGTGTGTGTGTGTAGGTCTTGCACCATCACATCTCGTCCATAGAGAAACTTCCGACCACGGTGTCAGGGTGTCCGCTGCTCATCCACTGTAAAACGTTCCAGCGTCTCCACCTGTTGCTGCCCCGAGAGAAGGAAGCCCAGGACGTCCTTCAGTCCCTCCTGCGTCTGTCTCAACCAGGTACACACACACACACACTTTACAATTTACAACACCCACACCGTAATGGTGATGATGATGTCTCTGTGATGGCACAGTGAAGGAGGAGGAGCTCTACGCCTTCCTCTACAACCCCGAGCAGAGCGGAGACGAGCGGAGACGGGGCTGGGACCTCATCAGCATGACCGCTGACTTCAGCAGGATGGGCCTGCCCAATGAATTCTGGGAAGTCAGTGACCTCAACAGCAACTATGAGGTATTAGCACTTCCTGTCTGAGTCAGCAGTCTCACTCTTCCTGTAAACACTGACTGTGCGGTCTTTCATGTTTCTCTCAGCTCTGTTCTACGTATCCGTCGGTGCTCGGCATTCCTAAATGCGCCAGTGTTGCTACGGTAACAGGCAGCGCCAAGTTTAGGAGTCGGGGCCGGCTGCCTGCACTGTCGTATTATCACAAAGATACCAAGGTAAACACACACATACTCACCCACACACACCCTGATGTAGGTTTAGTCAGTTTCTGCCCTACTGCTGTTTTTTGTTTATCACTTGAAAGACAAACGGATAGAAAGACAGGGAGTTTAGAGGGACAGACGAGTGTATAGAGAGACGGACAGGTATACAAATGGACAGGCGGACGTATAGGGCGACAGACAGGCGGGTGTATATGGGGACAGCTGGGGGTATAGAGGGACGGGCGGGGGTGTAAAGGGACAGCTGGGCGTATAGAGGGACGGGCGGGGGTGTAGAGGGACAGCTGGGCGTATAGAGGGACGGGCGGGGGTGTAGGGGGACAGCTGGGCGTATAGAGGGACGGGCGGGGGTGTAGAGGGACAGCTGGGCGTATAGAGGGACGGGCGGGGGTGTAGAGGGACAGCTGGGCGTATATGGAGACGGGTGGGCGTATAGAACTCTCTTTTTTGACTGTTTGTCACGAAACCTGATTTACCCCAATTAATTGCTATAAAGTCTGACAGCAGTTGTGATTTGCTGTTCTTTACATTGTTTTGTTGCTAGGCAGCGATCTGTCGGTGTAGTCAGCCTCTCTCTGGTTTAAGTTCTCGCTGTATCGAGGATGAACAGATGCTGCAGGCCATCAGCGAGGCCAATCCCAACTGTCCTTTCATTTACGTCGTGGACACACGGCCAAAGGTACCACCTTTTAACCTTTAACCTTTAACCATAAGTAACTTTACAATTTAAAACTGTGTAATGTGATCTGTGTGTGTTAGATGGTTTTATAGCCATCTATGTTTTTTCAGGTATCTGTCATGCTAGCTGTATTTGTAGGTTAACCGTGTGTGTGTGTGTGTGTGTGTGTTGTAGCTAAATGCTATGGCTAACCGAGCGGCGGGTAAGGGGTACGAAAACGAGGATAACTACGCCAACATCAGGTTCCACTTCCAGGGCATTGAGAACATCCATGTCATGAGAAGCAGTTTACAGAAACTACTGGAGTGTGAGCGAGCGCGCGCGCGCACACACACACACACACACACACACACACACACACACACACACACACACACAGAATATTGTTTAAAATGGACCTGCTTTATGGGGACCAGCTGAATGTCCCCACAATGTCCAAAGCGTCGAGCATCGCATCTGTTGAATCTCTTTACAGTTCCTGTTTGTGATGTATATATTTATATTTTATTTTATTAAATGTTTTTTTTACTCCATCAGTGTGTGCTCAGAAAACCACATCTATGAGTGACTACCTGACCGGACTGGAAAACTCCGGCTGGCTGAGACACATCAAAGCCATCATGGACGCAGGAGTCTTCCTCGCTAAAGTACATTCTTCACTTAAACCAACTATGTTCAATATTATTATTATTATTATTATTATTATTATTATTATTATTTACTAAACATATTTGTTCTTTTAATTATTAAATCATAACCAAATAGTTAAGTGTGTGTGTGTGTGTGTTGATTTACTGCTGACTGAGTGTCCCCATAAAAAGAATACATTGTGTATGTGTGTGCGTGCGTGCGTGCGTGCGTGTGTGTGTAGGCAGTAGGTGATGACGGAGCGAGTGTGTTAGTGCACTGTTCTGATGGATGGGATCGCACGGCTCAGGTGTGTTCTCTTGCCTGCATCCTGCTCGACCCCTATTACAGAACCATCAAAGGACTCATGGTGAGCACACACACACACACACACACAGAGCGATTGTATTAATCTGATTATATAATCCATTGTGCATGTATATCAGTACATTTTATTACAGTATTATTTATTATGCTAACCCTAAGTGTTCCTGATTTTTCAGGTACTGATAGAGAAAGAGTGGATTGCTTTCGGACACAAATTCAATCATAGGTAATAAAAGTAACAAAGTTTAACGTTATACATTTCAATTAAAGTTTAACCGAACATTATTATTATTATTATTATTATTATTATTATTATTATTATTATTATTGTTGTTCTAATCTGGAGCTAGAGGTGAAATCACGTACACACGGTGAATTTGTAATCACACTGCATGTTTTCAGCACATTTTTACTTGCTATGATGTATCGTCTCTAACGTTTGCCAGGACAAGAATTCCAAGTAGGCATATTTTTGTTGCAAAACTGATGCGATAATATTTAGTAGCTAACTAGCTAGTTAATATCTAAGGGGAATTTAGATGTTGCGGTTTAAGTACAGTACATTTTAGTAGCTTGTTGACAAAGCTAGCGATCTCACTGACAAACTTACTGTATCTAGCTAACAAACTGTTAAACAACGCGAGCTAGCTGCCTCGTTTTCATGCTCACTGTGTTTTCATACTAGGTGGACTGTCGGCTAAATCGTTAACCCTAGTCATTCGCTAGCTTACGCATTGTCAATACTTTGATGGTTGATTAGCAACAGTGTTCTTATGTTGAAAGCTTTGTGAGGACTAAATGTCCCCGTAATAATATTACATGACGTGTGTGTGTGTGTGTGTGTGTGTGTGTGTGTGTGTGTGTGTGTGTGTTAGGTGTGGACATGTGGAAGGTGACCCTAAGGAGGTTTCCCCCGTGTTCACGCAGTTTGTTGAGTGTGTGTGGCAGCTGATGGAGCAGTTCCCCTGCGCATTTCAGTTTAACGAACGCTTCCTGCTCACCATCCACGAACACGTTTACTCCTGTCACTACGGTAACTTCATCTGCAACAACCAGCGAGAGAGAGAGGAGCTAAGGTACACACACACACACACACACACACACAAACACACACACACACCCACTCTCTAGTGATGTAACTGATAAACATAGCTAGCTAGGCAACTGGCAGACTTAGCTGGATATATAACTGAGGAACATGACTATCTAACTAGCAAACTGTTAATCAGCTAACATAACTAGCCGACTAAATGACATTCTGCAAGATCTGTCCAGCTAACTTTTTTTCTTTATATAAAAAATTACACAGAAAATTGCACACACACACACACACAAAAATAAATAAAATAAAAAAATACACACACCAGAAGCGACCAGAAGTGATTGTTTTTGTTCTCTACAGTATACTATTTTTCTGCTAGCTAGTTGGAGTTAGTTTTCTTAGCTTGATAATGTGTGTGTGTGTGTGTGTGTGTGTGTGTGTGTGTGTGTGTGTGTAGGCTGAGAGAGAGGACCTTCTCCCTGTGGCCGTATCTTCTGGAGCATCAAGACGAGTTCAGAAACCCGCTGTACAAACGCACTACCCACAATGGCTTACTGAGACCCAACACACTGCCACTGCATTTCAAGTATGCACACACACACTCATGCTCACACACACATATCAAACTTTCAAATGTAAGTACAGTAGTATAGATATTTTGCATAGATATATAGAGAGTTTGTATTTGTGTGTGTGTGTGTGTGTGTGTGTGTCAGGTTTTGGTGTGGGATGTATAACTGTTACGATAAAGGGATACACCCGAGACAGTCCATCCTGGACACACTGCTGTCTCTGACTGCCAGACAGACCTTTGAGGAGAGGACGATGACGGAACTGCAGAGAGTAAGTGACGCTGTGATATTTGAAAAAAATAATAAATGTTTCTACGTATTTTTCCCGATTTGTAAAAAAATTAATTAATTAATTAATTTTTGCACTCCTCGGTATAAATACATTTGGTAACAATCATCATTTTCACTCTCTCCGATAGCAGTTGGCTATCGCTGATGGAGTCCTCTCAGCTTCCGACGGACCGATCGGCACGCTTCCTGACCGGAACGGCGACGCCGAGGCCACGCCCACCTCCTCCTTCGACCAGACGAACGGAGACTGTGTGTCTCTGAGCGACGGCGCCGGAGGAGAGGCGGAGTCGGATCAGGAAAAAAACGAAAGCCAACCGAAGGTGATGGCGAAGGACAAACCTGTTTCTATGGCAACCCAGATCTCCGAAGAGGAGGTAGGGAAAACGGAGCCTGTCGAATCTCCATAGTAACAAAACTGACATTTGGGACAGAGCTGAAATCCAAAGGGAAACAACAGAGATGCACTCAGGACTCAACACACACACACACACACACACACACACACACCATGAACACCATTATTACAGTGACATTACAATAGAGTGATACTTTAGCCACGTCCCATAAACCACTAAATGATCTTTTAGCCCCACTTTTTTATTTTAATCAATCTAATGAAACAAAAATTAATTAAGAATAGTATTTCAGCTAAAACACAAAAAGCAAAACATTATAAAATATATTAAACATAGTTAATTATATAAAAAATGACATTTTATCCACGCCCCCAAACATCCATACATGTCAAACATTTAATGGAATGTATTTTTAGTCATAAAACACATCGTGATGTGAACGGGTGTGAACAAGTTTTATAAGACAATAGTATTTCTTAGCCACGCCCACTTCAATGTAATGTGATGTAAACTTTTTCGCCACCCTCCCAAACATGGCAGATTTATCAAACATTATATTAGAATGTCTTTTTTTTTCTGCTCACCCCTTGTAAACATTATAAACATTATAATAGGATGAGAGTTTGAGACTTTGTCCACGCCATCCCACAAATTGTATTAGGTACACACGTTACAGTGGCATTATAATGGAGTGGTGTTTTAGCCACGCCTCCAACATTCCTTTACATGACACCTAACAATACACAGTTTAAGCCACACCCTGAAAACGCCAAACTGATCACCGAGAGCAGCTTCTCAGCGCCACGCTGTAAACACGCATCACACCTTCCTGCCTCTCTGGAATGTCTGATTGTAAATAATAGTTTTTTTTTAAAGTTCGGTAGTGTCCCTAGTTTTGAACCCTTTGCACTTTTTCGCTATCTTGCCGTTTGTCGAATATTTGTCAGCGAATGTTATTTTTACAATCGAACAAAAAAAAGTTCAAATTGAAAACATTTGAAACAAAAGCGTTTGTATTTTTCTGTTACGCTGATCAAACAGGATGCTCGTTTATTTAATTATTATTATTATTTTTTTTAAATTTACGGTTCGTAAACGTTTTGATGTTTAGTGTTAATAAAGCGTGTGGCGTGTAAACGTGTAGCTACAATATTGTCGCAAAATATTACTGCGAGATAATAAAAAAAAAAATTAACAAATGCTACAAAAGCAATAATTACATAAGGAGAACTAAAACGCGATGATCAAAGACGGGAGGAAAATGCGCTGCAGAAGTTCCGTCACTGCAAAGGGTTTTATACGTTTACGTTTTTTAAACAGAACATTTACGGAAAGTAACGTTTGTATTTTGCGTCGAAGTACATCAACGTGGCTATTTCAGTCTGCTGATTCAGATGGCGTGCCGTTACGGCCCGTCATCCAGACACGGGTATAACATCTGTAACACTTGTACCTGCATTGAGACTTCTTAACACGTTCATAAGCACTGCATAAACCTTTCCTAAGGCGACGCTTGATTCTTTATGAATACTTTTATCCCAAATTTAGTCTGTCAGCTAGCACTTCTTGCACCATGCTGAATTGGAGGCTGTAAGCTTCCAGCACTCTTAGCTACATTAGCCTGGTAGCTTCATTACAAAATTAAAAAGGGACAATATTTATATTTTAACTGTTCAATTAATAAAAATTTTAAAAAGTGTAAAAAAAAAAAAAAAGTTCTATATTTTTTGGCATTCAATTGATGTTCGTAAAAGCAGCACACTGATACGAAATATATATTTTTGTACATTTATTATTTCTTGCACTTTTTTAAATCTTTTTTTTATCATTTTCTATTTAAAAAAAAAAAAATCCATTTCATTACTGCATGATTCTGCCACTTGTCTTTATATTACAGTAAATGTCCTGTGAAATAAGGGATTTATATATTGTATTTTTTTTTATATGTGCATTAGTATCGATATAAACTTTGAATAAATTGCTATTTTGAAACATATTATTGTGAATTTTGTCATGTTTTTATACGAATAGCCCATATTTTTTGTGTGTGAATGAAAAGCTATGAAATAAAATAATAATATATATAAATATTTTTTTTAACTTTCATCAGCGTGAAATGTTAGAAATGCTTTTAAATATTAAAAATTATTTTAATAAACATTTTAACTTGATACTACAGCTTGATGTTGATGTGAATATTTATATAATATAATATTTAAAATCTAAAAATAATATGATAGATAGATATAAATCATCCAAAAATAAACTACAATTTGTTCGGGAAGGCAGTTATTTCAGATTTTGAAAAATTTGTTCCAAATTCGTTTAAAAACGACTGTTTCGTCTCTTTTAATACGTAATACAGACCTCTGTCTGATTTCTGTAGTCTTATCTAATATGAGGACTACATTTCCCGTTGTGCATTGCACTTCTTTCCGGAAGTGACGCGCCACCAGACGGTTCAGACGCTAAAGCTATTTTCTCTCGCACAGGCTGTTGCTAACCGCCTCTGCTAAAACAGCGATGAAAAAAAATAAAATGGTGAGTCTGGGTTTTTTTTTGTTGTTGCCTTTATTCTATTTCTATAGATGATATTTTTGTGGGTTTGATATCCATTTTGGTTTTAAGCGCATAGCGAAACAAAGAACGATTAAAAATTAGTCAAAGTCAGTATGGGGTCTGGGTAAATGAAGCTTTAGCTTGGTAGCTAACCGAACGAGCCCTTAGCGAATGCTTTGTTGTTTCTTCACCCACATCCCGGCAAGTCCCGACATCGCCCGCTGTGATTGGACGCTTATGACCCTGCCCGCATCTTGGACAATGAAGTGAGCCAATCGCAGAAAAGGAGGCGGGTTAGTGATAACCAATAGGTAGCGACGGGAGGCTGAAGTGTGTAGGAATACGGGTGGGCTTTCACCTGATGTAAAATAAGGTTAGGTGAATTGTGGTTACAAATAATGTTCATGTATTTATTTAAGTGTGTATTTATTGAATACGTCATCAAAGCGTTCATTTTGCGTCCATTTTATGCTGTGTGTGTGTGTGTGTGTGTGTGTGTGTGTGTATATGTGTGTATGTGTGTGTGTGTGTGTGTATGTAGTGTTGTTATGGACCTGATGTGTCGTCTGTATAGGATCAGCCAATAAAAGCGTTTTTTTTTAATTCTTTTGAAGAATAAAAAATAGATGTTCTGTAGATATTACTCACAAGTGAAATAGTTTTAATGTGAGAGCAGTCAGTGTTTACGATCCCTTTTAAGACATGTTTCATTGCATACGTCGATAAGATTAGAATTTTGTAAAATATCGGATGCGATTCTATACACGCGTTTCTGAGGTGGTTTTTTTTTTTGAGAACGTAACGTGGTGTCGTGGTAATGATGCTGTAAGTAAGAAAAAAAAGTCACATCACGAAGACATTTTTGTAATTGATGATACAGGCTATGTCACAACACTTTAATTAACGGTAGTTAACGTCAGTTGTAAAAGGTTAAAAGCTTGGTCCTAATACCGACCCCTGAGGAACCTCGGCGGAGCGTTGATGGAGTAAAGTCAAATTCGATGTGCTGATGCCTTGAAAATCCATTTAGCCTTAAAACGCAACAGCAAGAGTGACAGGACTTCAGTGCGTTATAAAGCCTTATAAAACGTTCCTTAGAGTACCTGAGGGGCTAAACTGCCGGATTAACAGAAGTCAGTGCACCGTACCATATATACTAGATCTTTAATGGAAACAAAAGCAGACATTAGAGCCAGATGTCTAACGTAACAATGTGGGTGTTAAAGGCTACTTTGGCTTTTAGCTCACGATACTCGTGGTTTATTTAGTTCTTATTTAGTTCCCATGTCTTAAGTGTTTCTATTTCCACCCGTTTAATTTTTCTTTCCGTTTTTCAGATGTGACATGGCAGAAGATGTGTTTGATGGACCTTTTGTCAGCGTCCTTTTCACCCGCACACGGGAGAGGCGTCTGTGTCATGGTTGTATAACTGTAGTAACAAGTTTCTAAGTCGTCATGGAGACTCCAACGGGAATCGAGCTGCCTGGTGCAGCTGCTGGTGGCCAGCGGTCAGACACCATCTCCCCTGATCCTCAGTCGCCCCAGACGCCGCCGGCGGGGAAGCTCAGAAAGACGGCCTTCAAGTTTTTCGGAGGTCGAAAGAGCATCTGTATGCTGCCAAGCTTTTTCGTGGGAAGAGGCAAGAGTCAAGGAAGGTGGTCGTCTAAAATGGGCGTAACCAAGAGTCAGACATACGATGGTGTCAGCAGAGCATGCTGGGAAGACAGCATCAGAGGCGGCGGTGATGTGACTTCGGCGGAGTTTGAATTCCACAACCCGAACGGCTCGAGCGACCTGCACAAAGCGCAGGACAGTTTTGCGAAGACGCAGTCCCTTCCGCGACAGAAGAGAGGCCTCAGAGGTCTCTTCAGCAGCATTAGGAAGCATCGGAAAAGCAAGAACAACGCTGAAGCGGAAAAAAATGCGATGCTTGAAATGTCCTCGGGTGAAACGGTGCCTGGTAAGTTGGCAAACCTTGGTTGTCATGGTGACAGTAACGACAGCAAGAGTCACGTCGATTTGTTAGAGCCGGATGTGCCTACGGAATCCAACAGCAGGGATTTTACAAAATCGCCTGCCGCCGATAGTGATGCATGCACAATGGATGAAACACTAGTGCCTGAGAAATTAAGGAGCAAGGGGAAGGCTGGGGAGGAAGAGGAAGAAGAAAAAAGTGACGAAAGCCAAGATGAAGAGAGGCAACGAAAGAAAAAGGGCAGCCTGGTTACGTATCGGCAGCCGCTATCTGCGGACTCCGAGATGGCGCGCCTCACTGAACTACACACGGACCTACCTGAGGGAGACCCCCCTACAGTGTCCACCTCGACTGACAACTTGATCTTCGGAGATGTGTCCTCTCTGAAGAGCTTTGATTCGTTGACTGGTTGCGGTGACATCATCGCCGACCAGGATGACGTCAGTGTTGCGGAGAGTTCGGTATCAGGCGAGCGAGGAAGTCGTAGTGCTGGCAAGCGCAGCTCCTGCCTTGTTACTTATCAGGGTGGTGGAGAGGAGATGGCAACTCCGGATGAAGTGGACAACGAGTACCTGCACAGCCTGTGGGAGTCGGAGGGCAGCGAGGTGTGCTACCTACCGTCGGAGCAGACCGTCAGCCCGTCGTCCACTCCCGATCAGCCGACCAGTTCCTTCCATGTCACGACCAGCACTAGTGGCAACACCAGCACTAGTCCTTTGGGAATCACGGAAACGGTCCTTACACCTACTGATCTTCTGACTCCCCAGAGTGACCGACAGGGATCGGTGCCAAACAGTGATGAGGGTTACTATGATTCCACAACGCCTGGAGCTGATGAGGACACTCGTGAACGTCCACAACAGGAAAGACTTTCCCGGGACAGCTACAGCGGCGATGCCCTTTACGAACTTTTTGAGCCTGATGATAGATTGCTCAGTCCGCCTCTACCTTCTAAAGACAATCGAGGGTTGCTGGGTGGAAACAAAAGCAAAGGAGATCTTCTTTATGCCTTGACATCTGCTGCCTTGGATTCTGGTGCCATGGAGACGGAGGAGGAGCGTCTCAGTAAGATCCAGCATGCCTTGCTGTGTTGCGAGTTGCAGAACCTGAGAAACCCATCCAAAGATCAGCATATGTATTGTAGCGAACATTCACGCAGTGACGCAAACCCTCTTGAGGGGAAGTACAAAAGCAAAAGCTCAGAAGAAGAAGCAGACCATCAATCTGGATCCAGACCACTGCAAGGATCCCAAGCCTTAAAAGAGGTTTTGTCTCATAGCGGGGGTCAGGTGCAGCACAGAACCTTGTACGGACCTACTGCCGATTCGAAGTTAAGTACACAAGTCTCAAAGGCAGTGAGCGTTGTAGAAGATGCAGTATTGTATTCCACGCAAGAAAGGTGCGATGCTTCAAACGATGGCTCTTTACCGCCCATTAGAGGCTGCAGCCAATCACAGGAGGAGCTAATGGTCTGTTTCTCGCAAGCGTTGGTTGATTTTACCAAAAACACCAGACTTTATTGCAACTCCACAGAGAGTCTGGACGGTTCGGAATCTAGCTCACCGTTTGGACCGAGCCTAAGTGCTCTTCCTGCCATTGTCACTTTCGATGTGGTTGACATGGAGAATGAGGGTGAGTGTGAACAGCCAGAGCTTGTAGAGGAAGAGGAGGAGTTGGCATCCCCGTTTGAGGCGTTCGAAGATGACGGCTGCTACTTGCAGCAGGACGCTTTTGCCGAGTGCGATCAGAGAACCTTTGATGCCTACGAGCAAAGTTTGTTGCTTGGCAACGCTTGGGGTATCGCAAGCCTTCCCCGTCACCTTAGCCTGGGCCGTCCATGCCCTCCGGTTCCCGCACCGCTCGCTCTGAACCGACGTAGCCGCTCTCTGGATACGGATAGTCTCGAGCTCCAGACCAGCGAGCTTTATGCGTCCCTCGTTTCCCATGGCCATAAGATGGCCGCTTCCTTCCACCGCAGGAAAAATAGCGCCGACGCAGGAGACCTTTTTGACGTTGTTCCACAAGGAAGGAACTGGAGACAGGGGCATGGCTGTGAATTTGACTCTTCCCAGAAGGATACCCCCATGTCTCAGCAGCAACAAAGATCCTCACGTGGTACCTCTTGGATGGAAACGCTGTCGTGTTGTTCTAGTTCTAGCTGTCAGCCAACAGTTAGACCTTCGCACCTCCCCCTACAGGCTGCTTATCCTAATAGCAGCACAGCACGGATCCTGAAAATCGGTGCTGAAGGAGATGTTTCGGGTGATCAGTACCCTTGTAATAATCCTCCAGGGGGACAGTGGAAAAGTCGACCAGTTGGTATCACCCAGGGTATACCTCATCACCGATCTGACCAATCAGAGGCTACAAGAGAGATCACGACCAGGAATAGGAGGACATAGCTGGACGTGGGTTTCTCCATGGCAACGCCCAAACGCAACATGTAAACACCCACAAACAAAAAAACAAAGTAAACAGGTCTCATGACCAAAGACACAGCTGGATGTTTACTGACCGTCATGATTTGTATCTTTCGCACACATTTACTGTTACTGTTATCTTCTTACAGTTATAAGCTATGATATTTTAGTGATGGTGTAGTTTTTTCCCCCTCAGACATCTGTGATGTCTTTTTATTTGCCACGTCGTTTGGCATTTATGTAGCAGGTGTCTGATTATCTTTGTGCAGTAGTACAGCCTTTGTTTTGTAGTTTGTAAGTCTTTTTTTTATTCGCTAGACAATTAAAACCCATCTGGCAGAAATTTTTACCACGTGCTTGCACGTTTGAGCCGAGACTGTACGAGCATGTTAAAGTTTCTGCCGCTGTTGAATCTTTTTTTTTTTTTTTTTTTTTTTTTTTTAAACAAAAACCTTTCGGATTTACCCTTGAAGACTTTTGATAAACTTTTCATGTTTTCCGTGCTACGCTTTGCTTTTTTCTTACGTTCAACATTTGTAGTTAATGCATTTTTCACACTCGCGGGGAGCTTCTGGTCAACATGCTGATGCTTGGGAACAAAAAAAAAACCCCCGTTGAAATTTTATACGTTCAATTTATGGTCTTCGTTGTAACTTGGACAGCTTTCAAATTTGTTTTATGATATTCCATAATAGTGATCGAGAAAAAAACCTGTAGCTCGTTGAGGAGTTCTGTTTCACAAAAAAAGAAAAAAAAAAAAAAAGAAAGAGTATATGGTTAATGTAAGTACACTTTTTTCATCTTCAGTGGCAGAAACTGTGTTGGGCAGCTTTACATAATGCTTTTATCAAAAAAAATGTGTGGGAGATTGCGAGCTATGCTAGCTAGTTACTTCATAAAACACTGATGAGTTAGCTACATTTATTTCCTCATATTCACGCGTGTGACGTAGTGCTTAGTTGATTATCAGGTGAAAGTAATTTCATATGTGATCAAACGCGTTTTGTACATTTCTGTTAAAGATGTCACCGAAGCCAACATCATGCACTTACCACAAGACATGCTGAGAGGTTTTTTTTTTCTTTTCCCCTCAAACAATTCTGTCACAAAATCAATGCTGGTTAATTTGTGATGAGGTTTATTTTATTATGCTCACACTTTTGTTCCACTGGCTAGCTGAAACCAACACAAGCTTTTTTTCTTCTTTTTTTTTTTAAAAAGAAAACGTATATATGGATGTATACTCGCAGACAATGAATGTTTAAACATCAAGATAAATGTTTGTGGGATTTAAGTAGCTGCCGATCACTACCCTTTATCCATACTGCCTCTGAGTGCTTACACACTCACCAAAAAAAAAACTGGAAATAAACTCCATCTCAAGTGAAGGAAGTGAATTTGTGATCTTTGCTCGCAAATTTATTTTGAGGGATTTCTGTGGCTTGAGCAGATCATCATCGCTGAGCTTCCAGGTAACATTTCTCTGAACATTTCATTCCAATAATAATTCGAGCGACGACGATAACAACCGAATAGGATATCAAAATATTCGTAAGGCATATGATTAGCTTCATCTTGTGTATTAATGTTGAGAATAATTTTCTACATTGGTCCTTAAGTGTAAGTGAAAGTGAGTATGGGATGTATTCCTGCTGAATAGGCAGTGGAGCATCCCCCTAGTATTCCAGGGACAGGCTGGCCAAATTCCATTTGGTATTCTGCTGACAGGCTGCCCAGTTTACCCCAGTATTCCGGAGTCAGGCTGCATAGTTTACCCCAGTATTCCGGAGTCAGGCTGCACAGTTTACCCCAGTATTCCGGAGTCAGGCTGCACAGTTTACCCCAGTATTCCGGAGTCAGGCTGCCCAGTTTACCCCAGTATTCCGGAGTCAGGCTGCCCAGTTTACCCCAGTATTCCGGAGTCAGGCTGCACAGTTTACCCCAGTATTCCGGAGTCAGGCTGCACAGTTTACCCCAGTATTCCGGAGTCAGGCTGCACAGTTTACCCCAGTATTCCGGAGTCAGGCTGCCCAGTTTACCTCAGTATTCCGGGGACAGGTTAGCTTGTATCCCCCCAGGTTTCCGGGGACAGACTGCCCTGCATGTCCACAGTATTCCATGGACAGGCTGGCTGACATCCCTTCAGTATTCCGTGGACAGGCTGGCCAGCTTACCCCAGTATTCCCAGGACAGGCACTAGACCTTCCTTCACCCTGACCAGGATCAAGTGCTAACTAAAAATGTATGGATGAATGATCATCATTCCCTTTGTGCTCATTTGAAATGGAAGTTGAGTCTGATCATAATGCGCGGTATGCGATTCCTGCTCCTAAACTCTACGGTGAAGTTGACTCTATCCTCCCTCAGGTCTTTTATATTTCCAGCAAGTGGAACGGCCTTTAAGATAGCCAGGGAACTTGTACAGGAAAGTTGATGAGATTGCACTAAAAACCATATGGTGCTCAGGGCATCTTGGATGGATTCTTTTATAGGTAATGGCATCCTGAAAGCAGCAATTACCTCAGTGATGGGACCAATAATCTCATTTGGTGATTAAATCGATTTTAGACCAGTTTATACGATTCCTGTGGCCATGGGTTCCTGGGAGTGGAGAGCCAAAAATGGTTTTTAATCAGGGTTTTCAAATTGAAGTCTTGGAGGCCTCTAGCACACCTGATTAAGTCGAGTGATTAACTATTTAATTAAGTCAGGTGTGCTGGAAAAAGCAGTGTTGAACTGCAGATTACTGAACCGTGTTTGTGGGTGTATAAGTAATAAGAGTGTCTGGCTTTTCCGTAAGTAAAGTGAATCAGAAAAGATTTTATGTTAAGCTTTTTTTTTTTTTTTTTGTCTTATTTCCTAACTATTGTCCTTCTTAAGACACTGTTGGATATAAACCTTTAGTCCCAAACTCTATTTTATTAGTTTTTTTTTGTTTTTTTTACATTAATAAAATAATATCAATATTTATACCCAACAACTATCCAAGAACAACATTTTAAAAGCAGTAGTTTGGGAAACACCTTCCATGAGCACATCAGTCAAATACAAACATCACTAGAAAATTGTTTATTTATATTTTATTATTTAAAAATACTATATAAAATTGTGGTATGCTAATAATACAAGTGTATATACTATTTTATTTGTCATCTTTATTTAAACATTTCATGCGTAAGTCACATCTTTACTTTGGAAATCCAGTAATAAATGCTGCTATGAACCATTCACTTTGTAGCTGCAGTTTGACTGACATGAGACATTTTTATTATTATCTCATTTACACTATACAGCCAAAAGTATGTGCACCCCTGACCATCACACCCATATGTGCTTGTTGAACGTCCCGTTCCAGATTTATTGCCCTTTGCTGTTATAATGCGCTCCACTCTCTCTTCTGGGAAGGTTTTCCACTAGATTTTGGGGCGTGGCTGTGGGGGTTTGTGTTCGTTCAGCTACAAGAGCTTTAGTGAGGTTGAGGTCAGGTGCTGATGATGATGTGAGGAGACTCCAGTTCCAGTTCATGCTGGAAATCAGATTGCCAGAAAGACAGTTCTAGATCCAACTTTCACGATCCTGAATGTTGTGGCCAGAAAAGCGTACAAAATGACATTAAATGCTCTGCTCGTGGACTTGGACTACTACATCCTAACCCTCTGTTATGGTAAAGAAATTAAGACAAAACTCCTTGTTTGCGTTTATCCACAGTGTGTACATTTACTAAGGATGGACATTTTTAAGGTCATGCTATACCAGCTCAGCACTTGATGCAGGGGTGAAAAATATTAATTATTCACCTCAGGTACATTTGGAACTAAGGAACATATGGAGTGATTTTGGTTGATAGACTTTTTTTTTTTTTTAATGAAGCTGCTTTTTCATTTTCCTCAGAGTTCAACTGCAAGTCGATCTCATCCTGCCCTCTGCTGGTTAAGTGCAGAACTACTACACTGAAACACCTCGAATAACCACTGCTAATAACCTCAGTGTTTCATGCCTCTTGATGATCAGGATTACACTCAGACTTGTCACATTCCAATACAGATAAAAGTATGTAATTAATTCAATTGTTTTATTTGTACAGCGCTTTTTACAGTAGACATTGTCTCAAAGCAGATTTACAGAAACATACGGTATACAGAAAGTTTGAAATTATCCCAATTGAGCAAGCCGGTGGTGACGGTAGTGAGGAAAAACTCCCTAAGATGTTAAGAGGAAGAAACCTCGAGAGGAACCCGACTCAGAAGGGAACCCGTCCTCATCTGGGTAACAACAGATAGTGTGAAAAAGTTCATTATGGATTTATATGAAGTCTGTATGGCCTTAGGAGCAGCCGTAGTCCCAGCAGTCTGGAATTGGAGTAGATGAGAGCTCCATCCAGAGGCAGGACATCCGAAACGGATCAGGCAGGTCCGGAGAGCAGAGAGGATCAGGATCTCTAGTATCTCCATAACATCGTGTGTGGCTCGGCAGAAGGAGAGAGGGAGAGAAAAGATTATTAGGACTGGGAATTAGCATAATAGAGAGACTAGTCAGGGTAGGCTTGAGTAAACAAATACGTATTAAGCCTGGACTTAAACACTGAGACCGTGTCTGAGTCCTGAACACTAACTGGAAGACTGTTCCGTAACTGTGGGGCTCTGTGAGAGAAATTAAGAGTGCAGTGGTGGCGTGATGAAGCGGAGTTACTGTTACTACCCCGATGTTGAGTCAGTCCCTGTAACAGCACAAGCCCCAAGTGTTTTATTCCTCTTATATCACAGCAATTTGCCACCAATCATTTATTTATGTATTACGACACATTGTACTTTTTATCCATTTATTGTTGCATTTAATTTTGTCGAAAGTCCAAGAAACGAGTGAGTTCCTGTTCTTACTTGCGTTATAGCAGCTATAAACACTCGTTCCCTCACCATCCCTCTCTCTATTCTCTCTCTCTCTTTATTCTCTCTCTCTCTCTATTCTCTCTCTCTCTCTTTATTCTCTCGCTCTCTATTCTCTCTCTCTCTCTCTCTCTCTCTCTCTCTCTCTCTCCTCTCTCTTAGTTAATAAGAACGTATATAGAACCCGGTTCTCTATAAGCAGGAAGTTCTGTCTTCTCTACTGATGCTCCTGTTTTCTAAAACTGTTTATTTACAAATCAAGAGCAGTGAGCTTGGCTGATGGATTGGGAGGACATGTGGAGTGAAGAGGACACTGTGTACAGTTTTTGTTTGTTTGTTTGTTTGCTGTTTTCAGGTGAAGCTCTGTAAAGACAGTGTACTCATTATTTCTCATTATTACCTTCTGTGTGTGCATTTTTGTGTGTTCATGTTTTATTCCGAACGTGTTAGAAAGAAGGGACACACACACACACACACACACACACACCTTGACTCCTCAGTGTGATGATGTGCGACGCTGAGTGCGGCTTTAAGCCCCGCCCACATTTTACTCTCAGAGAGAGGCTAGGCGCGAGATAGCGACAGATACCGAAATACCGAGGGAGAGAGAGAGGGAGGTGAGAGACACAGAAAGAGAGTGAGAGAGGGAGGTGTGCAGCCTCCTGTTTTTCCTCTCCCGTTCTCTCCTGCTCGTTCCTGACCGGACGTTACGTAGGCTATCTCTCGCGCACACACCGCGCGCATCTGCGGGGCTCGGACCTGCGGACGAGAGAAACGGAAACCGGGGAACCGAGCGCGTGCGGCACGGAGCCCGACCATGATGAAGATGATGGTAAGAGCGGCTTTGCTTTGTTGTTTGTTGTATTTTCTGTGCATAACCTGTATGTAGCCTATAGATGATGGTGATGATGGCGGTGGTCCCTCGAGCGCGTGAGCGCGGTGTCCGGTAACGGGGATTAAATAAAATGGAGCGCGCGGGAGAAGATAAAGAGAAGGGAAAATAAATACGACTAACGGCGCATTTGAGTCACGGCGCATTTCCCCTCCCAGGTCCTCCGTGATGCTGCATGGCGGTGGATGTTGGATGTTGGATGTGACCTTGGCGTTTATACACCGGGCTTGTGCGTTTTATCTGCGTGAAATTTGCGTAGGTAGGCGCACGAGCGCGCGCGCAAAAAGCGGTTAAAAACAACAACACAAAAAAAAGACCGCGCGTTACCGGAATCGGTACACATCCCCCCCACCCTCACAGCGCCCCCCCCACCCCGTTCCGTCCGTTCGCCCGCCCACCCACCCATCCGCACCATGGCAACGGGCGCGAGAGATACCGAGGAGGGGGAATGCCCGGTTGAACGCCTCGAGAAGGTGAATGTCGTCGGTGTATTTTATAGCGTTTTTAATGTTTGTTATTAAGGGATGATGGTGAGGAGGAGGAGGAGAAGGGAGTGTGTGTGTGTGTGTGTGTGTGTGTGTGTGTGTGGGCCAGTGAGGTAGCGTTAAACGCGCACTCCTGCCTCCATATCCTACGTTTTCATCATTTCCATCTAGCATCTTCTCTCTTTCATCTCTTTATGACCTATTTTTTTGTTCACGAGCGCTTGAGCTTCTTACCTCGTCTCTTTCTCTCGACATGATCGCAGATAATACGCGTTTATACGTCTGGAGCGGCGCTCGAGGACGTGCAGGTTCCGTTAGGCGCCGGATGACGCGGATCAGGCCTGACTGAGTCGTAGAAGAAGAGCAGGAACACCACGGAGGCCTCGGTGAGACGCTGTAGCTACAGCATCGGTGTGGTTACAGTGGTTATCATACCGAGGCCTGGGACACGCCGAAACTGGGGATTACATTGTACGATTTTGTTGTTCTGGACAAAGACAACGCGTATCGTGAAAGAATTCTTTGGTCGTGAGTTGAGATCAGTGGTCTTAGGTTGCGTTACCGAGGACCGATCTAGTTCCGGCGGAAACGAATACAGACGTTCTGTAAGTCTGAGTAATTTCAGAGTGACGCTGCTACGATGCTATTCTAAAACCCACCCACAGGACGGCGGTATAGCGTGGCGCACAACACCAAACCAAGAACGTGCGTGGCATGCCGCCATATTTAACGTAGCTACGAACAGCTCTGAACTCGAGCTGAATTTCCGATCACGCTCACTGACGATGCAGCTGTTTTCCTTAAACGCAGATCTATCGCTAGAGGATCTTCACCACACCTGGTGTTATAGAATTCAGATGAGATTTTGAATGTCGTATTTGTAAAAATCCTAAAAGCGTTAAAAGCTAAAATGATGCAGACGGTTTAGTACGGGTAAATTTGTAACCGTATAAGTAAACCTACAAATGTAGACTCCGGAGGTGCCAACGTTTACGTTTGAGCCAGTTGAGACAATTTTTGATTTCGCTACAGCGATAAGGCAGACGCCGGGACATTGGGCTTTTCTGCTTCTCTGCTTTTCCAGCTACAGAACAACTGCAAATAAAAAGAATCCAGCAGATTCACCGAAGGGGAAAGGGCATGGGATGTGAATTCCCTGGTTCTGGTGTGTCGACTTTATCTAAGTGAACACTTGGTGCGTTCAAGTCATTTCGGACGCCACAAACTCGTAATTACGAGTGGGATTTGTTTCTTTGAGCTCCGAGTTTCCGAGTTGGGGGCGTGTCAGTAAGAAAACATGGTGGAATTAATGGACGTCTGTACTTGACGGTACATTTGTTGAAATCGAATGTTTACAATAAAACAAGCTAATCGCCTGCACAAGATACAATAGCGTTGTACAATTACGATGTAATATATACCGATAAAGTTTACAGTGGCTTCATAAACTCATAAAAAAGCCAGACACATTCTGATGCACCTTCTTTGTTCTTCATTTTCTAGAAGTAGAGTTAAAGGAGCTTGCTGTATTATTTATAGTTAAATGGCACATTTATATAGCGCGTTTATCACAGCGCTTTACACTGTGTCTCATTCACCCATTCACACACACACTCACACACCAGTGGTAGCAGAGCTGCTATGCAAGGCACTAACTTGCCATCAGGAGCAACTTGGGGTTCAGTGTCTTGCTCAAGGACACTTCGGCATGTGGAGTCACGTGGGCCGGGAATCGAACCTCCAACCCTACGATTAGTGTACAACCCGCTCTACCACCTGATCCACAGCCGCCCTTAGTTAATTAAGAGAAAGTACACCACCATCTTGCTCTGACCAGAGTGACTTGAACGCTACGTGACGTCGTAGTTCCGATTTGCAGCTCGTAAATACGAGTTTCCCAGGAGGACTGACCTGTGAATTTGTTACTCTTGGACTTGTGAGCCAATAGAAAACATGAAGGCAGGACTGTGGATTGTTTTGTCGTTGTGTCCTACAGTTAGCCGTCTCATCCACTGCCGTACGTTATGATTTGTGGTCTAATTGTTTTTCCTGTCTGTATTTTCTTGTTCGCAACATCTGCAATGTAACTTTCATCCTCACAGCTCTGATGATGAAGCAGTTTACCTCTAAATTGACGATGGCGAGTTTACTGATTTCCACCACCAAAGTTTCCTTTATACGTCATATCTCATGTCGTAATTGACGGATTTCTACGTTCCAGCTACTGTTTTGTATCCACAGATCCCCGCGTGACGTCTTTTTCTTGCTTTCTTTACTCGCCTTCAAACCGCCTGTCAGAAATACTGCTGAGGTCCTGGTTTAGGCACTCAAAAACTACAGACTAGCATACTAAATAACGCCGTTACCATATGTGTCATACTACGTTATTTTTTGCTGGTAACCATGTAGCCGGTAGACGTTCCGGTAGCTAGCGTAGAATTCCTTCTTGCTTGTCATTGGAACTTTGTGACGTTGCCAACATCCACGCTAGCTAATGACACTTGCTAAATCGTAGCGCATTTACGGCAGGTCATGTGCTATTTAAACGAAAAGGAACGGCATTACGTAGTGTAGTTGCCTGTTTTAACTTACGAACTTTTCAATATTATCGTAGTCTAACTGCTATGATAACTGGGAAAGCTTTGTTGAAGTTAGCTAACTTCTAGAATAGCTACTGTACACTTAGTTTGACGTCCTGTTTAGTATGTACTTATACACTACAGCTAATGTTGATTAGCGCGACCAGCGTTCGATTCTGACAGGACATTTCTACTTCCCTTCTACGACTCACATCATCCCTGAAAATGTTAAGCTAGTTAGCTTTAAACGCGGCGGGAACAGCAACAGACGCATCACTGTGAAGTCGCATGTTAATTGTAATAAAATAATTTTCATTTGTGTGTGACTATTTGTTGTTTTGTTGCTAAGTAAACACTCCTATCACACCAACTGGGCGAGAAACCGTAGCAACCAGCAGTAAACTTTGTCTCGAAAAAGTGCCGTCTGAGATGATGTTCGTAAAGAGTAACCGTACTCAAAAATGAATTCCACAGGAACTAGTTCTCCTTAAAAAAAAATACCGCACTGTTAAAATGACACCCGCTAATAAACCTGTTAGCGTAACTCAACTTTAGAGCTTATGTAGCTAGTTCATGCTTAGCTGCTAACTTGCTAGCTAGCAAAACGTTTGACATTGAACCTTTTCTTAGTGAAGTAGCTCGCTACATTATTTAGCGAACTAGTATAGTTGTGTCGAGCAGAAAAAATAATTGCCGCTAGTTCACGATGTTTCCTCGTGCGATCGGATAAACTAGCGGGTGATAAGTAACAAATACGACATGTTCCTTATTACCTTCTTACTGAGGAATGCGTGTGTTTACGCGAGCTGATTTCTGGATCACGCTGACTGATGATGCGAGCAGAGCGTAAGAAAGGTATTTTGTTTAATCATAGGTCTATCGTCAGCGCATCTTCCTTTCAACACACGCTCTGTTATCACACGGTCAGTTCGGGAACGGTACGATTTCGTGTTTGTAAATGTTTCAGAGAATAATGTGGGCGGTTTTGGAGATTTCTCGGTGGGAGGGATTAGGCAACAATGCATGAGATGGAGGCCGAGCTTTAAAAGAGGTGGAGACTAAAAGCGCAGCTGAAAAATGGTGAAGGATTTGAAGGTTGCACAGAGACATACAGTGCTGTCGTGTGTTTGGGGTGTGTGTGTGTGTGTGTGTGTGCGTGTGTGTTTCAGGATTGTGTTCAGTCCTACAGCTAAATGAATTCCTCTACACACTGTCTCTCATAGACTCCTGCTGGATAACGGTTATATAATCCTTCTGTCCAATCAGAGTGTGTGTGTGTGTGTGTGTGTGTGTGTGTCGAGGCTGTATTCTCAGGCTGCAGCTTCTCTTTGAATCCGCAGTGTGACGATTACTTGATCCAAACGATTAAAGTAACAGTAAAATATTCCTAATATTTACGCGTTAAGAATTTAATAACTGTACGACGAATCTCGCGGATAAACTCGACAACAACAACAACAACAAAACGGAACAACAAAATAAAAACAAAACAAAAAAAATCATTTAATTTCTAAGACTTATTTCTAAGAATTCAATCGAAATGTGTTCATTTAAAAGCTTTTAATGCCTGAAAAGCAATAAGTATTTGAAGTTTAATTGAATAACTTAACAAAATCAATAAAAAGAAATAAAATTAATTAATTAATATACAATTCACTGCACAAAAATATTAAGTGTTTCTATTTGTATGGAGGAAAAAATTGTAACGTTTGAAAAATATATTTTTAGTGGATGAAATTTTGGTGTATTATTCAATTATTATTATTAATATTATTATTATTTTTATTATCAACAATAATAATAACAATATTAGCGCCCATGGTGTGTCTCTGTGTGTGTGTGTGTCCCTGACGGAGGCATTATGGGTAATTACCTGTGTCGGCATGTTGCCAGAAGCAGTAGTACACTGTGTTCCTGAGCTTCAGCGCGTTGTTGTAGCGCCATAACCCTCGTCCTCTCGGTTCTCTTCCAGAAGAAGAAATTAAGATGTACTGTTACCGCCCTGACACTGATTATTTCCCTCTTACAGCGCGTCCCTGAGTGTTTTATTCCTCTTACACCACAGCAGTTTACCAACAATTACAATGTTTTATTTATATATATATATATATGTATATATAACGACACATCATACTTTTTTTAAGGGTCGAGCGTTAGTGTATTTTTCCGATATATTCCTGAACTTCATTACAAAAATAAACAGTCCTGACTGTACCATGGAAATGTCCTGTACTTTTTAAAATGAAATAAAATTTAATATATATGAATTATTAATAAACATTAAAGTAAATAAAAGATTTACATCCAAACTGAACCAAAAAGTAATGTTCCAAATAACAAATGAAAATAGAGACGTCCAAAATGAATCAAAAAAGCACTTCAAATAATGGGACAAAATTGGTCGGCGATGAAGGTGTTATTTCACCTCTAGAGGCCGCTCTCGAGCCTATAACGACAGAGGACCCTTCTCAGCCGCTCCCGCAACGGACGCAACCCGACAGCCCCTCAGCGTACCCAGGGTTAGAGCCAGCTAGCTTGCTGTATTAACACTTATAGTAGTATGTATACGTAGTGAAGCTAACGTTGCTCCGCAGCCAGTTAGCTTCATTTATTCGCAGGCTAACACAACACAACCTGCTTTTCCCAGTCTGTCAGAAAACTGCAAATCAGACGTGAAATCAGGATAAACATCTTGTAGAGTACACGCTGCTTTAGTGAAATTATTGTGTGTGGGGGGGGGTCTTGATTGAATACTCAGATGTGATTGGCCGAGTGCCCATTTGTTTTCCTCTGCCAAGTTTAGCGCTGCTCAAAGTGCTAGCCCGTCAGTTTGTTAGATGATACTGTTAATCTGTGTGTGTGTGTGTGTGGGTGTGTGGGTGTGCACGAGTGTGTAAATACACACTTCATGTTTTTATAATTAGCCTAGCTGCTGTATGACGTGGCTAAAGAGTGCAGATGGGTTAGCAGCGGATTTAGCGTCTCTGTATTACAGTCAGTAAATGAAACCTCGCATCTACATTCAGTCCCATATGCTGCACCTGTCTGTCTGTCTGTCTGTCTCTGTCTCACACTCTGCCTCTTTGTTTCCCTCTGTTTCACTCTCACATCATCTCTCTCTCTCTGTCTGTATCTTTCTGTCTCACACATCAGCTGTCTCGACAGTCATGTGAAAAAACAAGTACACCCCATGGAAGTGGAGATCGGGTGCCAGTGATGAGAACCTGCTCAGGGAGTGCAGGTGGAACCGGTCTTATTTATACCCCTCTCATATCTAGTGTCTGGTGTTCCCTTTGCTATTGAGGTGTGTGGTGTCATCACGCCAAGATCTAAAGAATTCTGTAAGGCCTTCAGAAAAAAGGTTGTGGATGCCTGTGAGTCTGGCGAGGGATTTACTGGCTGTCCCAACAAATTCAGCCCAAGAGCAGACATCTGATGCAAAAAGAAGTCTCCAAGAACCCCAAAATTTCATCACAGATTCTGTTAGTAAGTCATGCAACTGTTAGTGTCAAAGTGCATGTTTCTACAATCAGAAAGAGACTGCACAAGTTTGACCTGCATGGGAGGCGTGTCAGGAAAAAGCCTTTGCAAGACTACAGTTTGCCAATGAGCATATAGGGAAAGCGCAGGCCTTTTGGAATAATGTGCTCTGGACAGGAGACAGCTTTTCAGGAGAAGCACCTCATACCAACTGTGAAGCACGGTGGTGGAAATGTTATGGTTTGGGGTTGCTTCACTGCCTCAGGGACTGGACAGCTTGCATTCACTGATTCAACTATGAATTCTGTATCATATCAAAGAGTGCTTGAAGATAATGTGAGGACATCCGCCCAAAAGTTGATGTTGAACTGACAGCGAAGCTTTCAACTGGATAATGACCTAAGTACACGAGCAAATTCACCAAGAAGATTGGGTGATAAAGGGGGCAATACTAGCTATACTAGGGTGTACTTACTTTTTGCTCTCCATGGGGCGTACTTATCTGTCTGTCTGTGTCACATCTCTCTCTCTCTCTCTCTCTCTCTCTCTCTGTGTTTCTGTTTGTCTCTCAGACATCCTTATCTCTTCCTGTCTCTTTCACATAATCTTTCTCTGTCTTTATCTTTGTCTGTCTGAATCACATCATCTCTCCCTCTCTCTCTCTCTCTCTCTCTCTCTCTCTCTCGCTCGGTGAGATGAAGTTACCTGTTCAGACAGACTCACATCTGTGTGTGACGGAGTTACATAATCGCATCGGTTCCACTCAAAAGAAAGATACGATTTTATCATCACACACAGAGAGAGAGAGAGAGAGAGAGAGAGAGGTGGAACCTAAACCAGTCCCTAGATCTTCTAGATGTTTCCTTATATGTTCTAGAACATGTTCTGTAGATGCATATTGGTTTTGTCTAGAACCTTCAGATTATTGCACAGAAACAATACTTATTATTCCCTGTCGGGTTTTGTAAACATTACCCAGACCGTGTGTACATGTTTTACATCATCAATAAAGATCAGTGAGAATGTTCCAGAAGCAGCCGTGCAAGCCCAAGCCATGACGCTACCTCCACCATGTTTCACAGATCAGCTTGTATGTTCTGGATCATGAGCAGATCCTTTCTTTCTCCACACTTTGGTCTTTCCATCACTTTGGTAGAGGTTCATCTTGGTTCCAGAACGTTTGTGGATCATCTCTGTATTTCTTTGTGAATTCCAGTCTGGGTTTCTGATTCTTGCTGCTGATGAGCGGTCTGCATCTTGTGGTATGTCCTCTATATTTCTGCTCTCGAAGTCTTCTCTGAACGCTGGATCGTGAGACCTTCACCCTGCCCTGTGGAGGTTGTTGGTGATGTCACTGTCTGTTGTTTTTGGGTTTTTCTTCACAGCTCTCACAATGTTTCTGTCATCAGCTGCTGTAGTTTTCCTCGGCCGACCCGTTCGGTGTCTGTTCCTCACTACACCAGCGGTTTCTTTCTTTTTCAGGACATTCCAGATTGTTTGTGCAATGCCCCTGATTGATTTTTTCTCTTTGCTCCGCTTCAAAATGGCTGACTTTTCTCCCATAGACAGCTCTCTGATCTTCATGTTGGTTTATCCTTTTGAACAACAAACGCAGTCTTCACGGGTGAAACTGAAGGCTAAAACCACGACTAGATGTTCAGAGTGATTTATTGTTTAAACAGGTCTAACAGGACACACCTGGGGAACACGAAACACCTGTCAGTCACATGTTCCAATACTTTTTGGGTGGTCTGATACAAGATGTTCTGTGTCGTTTGACACGCCTACATATAAATACCAGGAAAAAAACGCTGAAATTCTGAACTCTCTTCTCATGTTCATCTTTTGATCTCAAACCCAAAAGTCTTCAGTCTACAGCAAAAAAAATACAAATGAATTGTCCTCGCCGTTCCAATAGTTTCGGAGTGGGCTGAATATTCCAGGTTCTAGATCAGGGGTGTCCAATCTTATGTGTGCAGGTTTTCATTCCAATCAAGCAGAAGCTACTGGCTTTCAGCAGACTCAGGTGTGACTGCTGCTTGATTGGAATGAAAACCCATTGAAGATTGAAGACAACCCTCTGATCTAGGAGCTCTATGAAGTCCAAAGGATGTCATCTGGTTTCTGGAGCCTTCAGATATTCCAAAAATAGTCTCTGAGGCTGGAAATTACAATTCCCTGCGCCCACCACAACCCCCACCATACTGTTTTTTATGAAGCTTAGCGTGTAAGTTGCCTGCACACATTGTTATGCACACACACACACACACACACACACACACACACACACAGTTGTAGGGTCTGTAATAGCAATAAGGGGAACAGTGATGAGAGGACTGATCTCCAACACTGTGTGTAATCACAAGCACATTTGTACCCTTGAGTGTGTGTGTGTGTGTGTGTGTGTGTGTTATTTCTAATCTCTTTTTAATATCTGTGATTTGCATTTGCAAATTTCAAATTTGTGGACTCTCTGCACAGCAGACTAACACACCTGACTTATTACCTCTGTGTGTGTGTGTGTGTGTGTGAGAGAGAGAGAGCTCGAGAGAGAGGGAGGGAGAGAGAGCTCGAGAGAGAGAGAGGGAGAGAGAGCTCGAGAGAGAGAGAGAGAGAGAGCTCCAGGCCTGGGATTACACATCACAGCTATAAAATAGTCGTGTATTAGATATAAAATCTGACTGATAAAGTCCTGAATAATTACAGACCCTTCGTCTAAATAAAACGTCCACGCTAAAAGTGATATTTACCTAATTATCAGCATGTGGATAATCCTACTGTCAATAATAATAATAACATTATTATTATTATTATTATTATTATTAAAGATGATTGTGGTGTGTGTGTGTGTGTGTGTGTGTTTTGTCATGGTTGTGCAGACTTAACACACAGATCTGTCGTGATGGATCGCTTCTTAATCTTTCTGGTCAGGAGAATAGTCAGTGTCCTGCATTTTCACTTCCGAGGAACATTTCCACCTCCCCCAGTCGCGTCAATCCCCCAGGATGTGTTGGGCATCTAAAGTTTGTTTAGTAAGCTGTAAAGAATATAAACAATGTTTCTGATTCCAATGTTTTAAAGACTTAATATTCACTATACATGCTCACTACATAGGGCTAATTCAGTAAAGCTAAGCTAACAGGAGCAAACAGAAATGATATGAGATCATTGTTTATATAAGTATATCACCGTTGTAGTGGCTGTGTGTATTACACACACACACACACACACACACACACACACACACACACATACATACATACATACACAGTATGTATTCTTTGTAAGATTGCCCAGATAACCCCTGTGGATTCTGTGCCAGTGCCGGAGGGGACTGTGTGTGTGTGTGTGTGTGTGTGTGTGTGTGTGCAGATTGTAGCTGATGAAGGTATCTATGAATGTCTAGATGTAATGGTATCAAATAAAAAATCTCTCTCTCTCTCTGCAGTTGGTGAGTGGAGGTTCTATCGTTAACGCCGAGGCGGTATGGGATCATGTGACCATGGCGGATCGCGAGTTGGCCTTTAAGGCCGGCGATGTCATCAAAGTGCTGGACTCGTCCAATAGGGACTGGTGGTGGGGGCAGATCGACGAGGAGGAGGGCTGGTTTCCCGCCAGCTTCGTTCGGGTAAGCACACACACACACACACACACACACACACACACACACACACACTGGTTTGTAACACAGTTGTTTTGAGGAATGTAAAGAGTTTTCTCTCGGTATCAGGACCTCGAGACCTGCCGACATTTTTCGACTCCGCATTTCAGAGTACGCTGCTACGAGTTATCTCCCTAAAATACGCCAAAAGATCAGACTTCTTCCCCCCTCAATAAAAATGGAACATTGGCACATAAAATAAATAAACAACAACAACAATAAAAAAACCCACAAATCAGAGCGTAAATGTTTTTTGATATAGAAAATGTTATATTATTATATATTATAATACAAGTGACTTGGAGCTTTTCCATTTTGCAATTTTTTTATTTATTTACTTGCACATCATAATTATGCATCATTATATTGCGCACACACACACACACACACCTGCTTCAGCATCCATGCAGTGAATATATTTTTTAAAAACTATTTTTCAGTAACAGGAATGTAAAACTACATGAGCAAAGAAATAAAACTGTCCCACTTCACAGTTTCACTAATCAGAGTGTAATGTCTGAATTCTGCTCTTGTACCGTACAGTTCATTTGACTTGAAAAAATTAACTGCACTAAAATGAGTAAAATACGCAAGATATAATATAGAAATGTTCCATAAACAGTAAAATGCATCATTTTGAAGCCAACACTGCTCTAAAGCTAACCTCCATGCCACCTACACCATCCGTCTAACCCCCAGCACACATCCACACTCACACAACTACTACTTACTAGTTTTGTTTCTCAGGATAATAAGGTTTACCTTTTTGTAACTTTTGCGTCAACACGCAACACACTCGTCTGAATGTCCCCTCTCTTGTGTGCTCGGTTGTTGTTGTTGTATTTTTAAGGTGGACCCGAACTCCACCCAGCCTCCACCCAAGCAGCAACTTTTATACATCAACCCTGTCGTCGCCCCGCTGAAGGTGCGTTACTTCACTTGTCCGTCATTTTCTGGAGAACACATGCTGCTGCTTCTCGCCCCCGCTACATGCTAGTGCTTTAAAAAAAACAAAAAAAAAGACCAACCAAACCCTGCTTCTTTTTTCATGTCGAACGCTTCGCTTCCATACCGGCATGGCCGTGCAGATGGAGGTCATTCACAACGATAAAGCAGCGCATTACAACTTTACAACTTCATATTTATAGAAAGAAAATGACAAACTTTCTATAGAAACTAAAGCTACAAACTTTCCCTGTGTAAAAAAATAAGGAAAAACTACAAACTTTCTAGTAAAAAAAGCTACAAATCTTTTAGTAATATAATATAATATAATCGTAATATAGTAAAAAAAGAAATCCGCAAACTTTCTAGAAAAAAATATAGCTACAAACTTTATAGGTAAAGAAAGAAAATGACAAACTTTCTATCAAAAAATTAACTAGAAATGATCTAGTAAAAAGGAAGAACAAAAGGAAATTGTAAAGAACAAAATTATGAACTTTCTAGTAAAAAAAAAACATATACAAACTTATTCTTTGAAAAAATTAGGATTAATATCCAAACAGTCATGTAGTCTGTAGAAAAGGTTAATATAGCTTTGATAAATGTTAGCACACTTTTGCTAACAACAGGAGCTGGAATGATTATTTGGTTTGAGAAACTGCTAGAAGATTTTTGAGGACCTTTATCCTTTAGTAGTTTATGAGAATAATATATTAAGTTATTAAGTTACATATAAAGTTATTAATATAAGTTTTTGTTGTATATACGGTTAGAGCATAACTTTAAGAAAAAAAAAACGTACTTCAGTGAACGTTTTCATAAAGTCATGAAAAAGTCTTTCAAAAAATAAGAATCTTTAGTTTATAGTTATCCTTAAAGTCTCTCTGGAAGCGTCTGTCAGATAGAACAATGATAATTTTGTGTGTTTTATTTGTAACCTCACGCTTAACGTACTGTAAATATCTGTATGTGGTTATTTTTACGTGCGTACAGTATGTGTGGAATGATGTTATGTGATTAATGAGAAATAAATCCTGGTTTAAATATTTAATCTGGGAACGAGGTGGTTAATAAATGTTAGAACATCGATCCTGAACCGCTCTCCTTTCCAAACTGTCGGTCTTTCTCTCTTGGCCATTGACTAACCAATCAGAGAGCAGGATTTCTCATCAGTCAAGTGTCAGCCTTAAAGGATAAACTCCAGACCTGTCCATCACGGACCCCGAGAGTCGGTGTGAGTGAAGATTCTCTTTCTGCCTTAAACCGACCTAAATCCCCTCGAGAAGAAGCGTCCAGACGAGTGACCACGGCGCCAGAGTACAGAACCTGCCGTCAGTTCGGGCTGGGTTCATTCTAGATCCCTGGATTTGTTTCTGCTCTGCTCATTCTAGAACCCTTCTAGCTCTACTACTTCTGGATTTTCGCGTTTGTTCATATTTATAAATTCTAGACCTTGAGGCTGTTTATTCTAGAACTGTTTTGTTAATTTGTTTAAATTTTTTTGCTCTGCTAATTCTAGAACAGTTCTGGATTTGTTTCCAGAACGTAATATTTGTTACAGATCTGTACTTGAAATCTTCACATTTGTTTAGGCTGTGTTCATTCTAGAACCCTAGAACTTGTTGGTTCTGTAGCTATAAGTTTGATTTGTTTTTGTTTTTCTTTGTTGTTTTTTTAGAACTCAAGGTTTGTTTTTATTCTCGAATAATTCTAGAAAATACGATACTGACAGCTTCGTATTCCATAACGTAATATTCCCATATCAGTGTTCAGCATCACCTAGTCCTAGTCTAATGGGTTCTTTTTTGCTTCAGTTGTGTGTGTGTGTGTGTGTGTGTGTGTGTGTGTGAGAGAGAGAGAGTGTTTTGTGAAGGAGGGTTTTTATTTTTTGGTCTAATGGCACTTTTATGTATCTCAGCTGTGGACACACACATACACACACACACACACACACACACACACACACACACACACTCCTACCCCTGCCTAAGTGCATTTCCCCATTATGCTGTACTTTCTGCCCACAAATTTCTATCTTTGTCTCACTTAATGGAGTTGGACACAACACACACACACACACACACACACACACACACACACAGTAAAACATGGTCTTGCTTGCATTTATATTTAATACACACTCTCTATCAGTCTATATGTAGCCTTAACACTGTGTGTGTGATGAGCAAGAGAGAGAGAGAGAGAGAGAGAGAGAGAGAGAGATTAATGGAGGGAAGAGAAAGACGAGTACTGTAGGGTAAATATGAGGGTTATATCACACTAATTGGTTCCAGAGGAGAGAGGGAGAGAGAGAACATGGCAAAGAAAAAGGAGAGTAAAAAGGAAAACACAAATTGTTAGAAACTACAGTGACCTGTGTTTCCACGCTGCTGATTCTAGAACCCTTAAATTGATTTGTTCTACCTCTGTCACTCCTGGTACTCCATAATTTTGTCTCTAATAATACTAGAACTCCACATTTCATTCGGCTGTATTCATTCTAGAACCCCAGATTCTAGAATTCTACTCCACAGTCGACTTGCCCTGGCTCGGTCACTTCCAGAATTCCAGACATATTTTTGTTTAGAACTCCAGATTTGTTCATTTATTTATTGTTACACGTATTTGTTTCTGTTAATTCTAGAATTCATGCTTGTTTTCGAGTTTTTTGCTCTGGATCGGGAGCACTCTGGACTTTCACGTTTTATTGAAGTCGGACAGTTCTGGACCTCCGTGGATTGGATTACCTTTAGCTGTAAATTTTATTACGGTAGAAAATACGACATTAATTCGAAACACACGTCTCGCGTTGCATGCGTTTATGTTACAGCAATTTTCGCACAATAGAAAGAGTAGAAAGATTATCGTCACCGTTGCTGTGCGAGCTATTTTAACTCTCTTTCTCGTTCTTGTACGTGTGTTTGTGAGCGAGCGATGGACGTCAGAAGTGTGTGTGTGTGTGTGTGTGTGTGATCTCATGAGGTGAGTCATCGTGCTCTGAATGAGCTGTCAGTCTGCATTACATGACGAAGGGTGAAAAAAAATAACGGGGATTTCTTGCTCCTGGAGATGGAGGAATGAGAGAGTGAGAATTAAAAAAAAAAGTAAGGGATAAGATGAGGGAGGGAGGGAGGGAGGGGGCGGAGGGAGGCAGGGAGGGGGTGGAGGGAAAGAAAGAAAGAGGGAAATGAGGTGATGAGAGTGAGGGAGGAACTGGAGCAGGATTAAGGGAAGATGGAAGGAAAGAGTGGTGTGAAGGAAGTGTGAAGAAGTGAGACGGAGAGATTCCAGGGGATGCTGAAAAGGAGAGATGTCGAGATGGAAAAGGGGGATGATGAGAAGTGAGGGGAAAGAAGGGGAAAGAGTAAGAGACAGAGAGAGTGGATGAAAAAGAATGAAGAAAGGAGGGAATGCATTTTCTCATGCTGCACTTTTGCATCATCAGCATGCAAGTTTCACAGAGCCTTTAGACAGATCTCTCTCTCTCTCTCTCTCTCTCTCTCTCTCTCTCTCTCTCACACACACACACACACACACACACACACACACACACACACACACACAGAGTGTGTTTGCTACTTTAATGCTAACACACTTTGCCGCCCACAGATGTGATATTACGAATGTGTGATCAGATTAGCAAAGTTCCTCCAGAGAGTATCTCTCTCTCTCTCTCTCTCTCTCTGTGTGTGTGTGTGTGTGTGTGTGTGTGTGTGTGTTTTGTTGGTCAGCTATTCCAGTTTCCCTGTTTTTTTTTAAACTGTAATATCACCTGATTTTGCTTTCACCCCCACCTGCACACACACACACACACACACACACACACACACACACACACACACACACACACTCACATCAACAAGATTTATGTGGCTATTTTTCCATCTTATAGAGGCAGCAGAAAGAAATAGTGCTTATTGTGCAGAATACGGCATTACACTATTGGCATTTAAGTGTGTGTGTGTGTGCATATTTTATTTATTGGTGTTTTTTGGGTGGAAACAGAGTTAAGCAGAAACACACCTGCCAGGATTCGTTCTGGTTATTGTGTTTCTTTGTTTTCTTCTTTCGCATAACAAGGGAAACACACACACACACACACACACACACACACACACACCTGTTCTTATGGTCTTATGGGGACCTGTTCACACACCTATATTATGGGGACTAACTTTATTATTATTATTATTATTATTATTATTATTATTATTATTATTATCATTGTTGTTTTGTTGTTGTTATTGTTTTAGTTTTTAGTGTACCTCAAATAGATATTTCTATTTCATTTTTAATAACATTTTAGTTTCCATCTTAGTTGTAATTTTACGTTCAGGCTGAAATATACAGCGCTGAAACCACAGATATGCACTCTAGGCTGCATGATAATAATAATAATAAAAATAATAATAATAATAATTATTATTATTATTATTATTTGGGGAAATGATCATTTTATGAAATTAGTTATCCCTTCATAGTCAAAAGTCAGTATTTTATTTCACATAATGTGAGACAATAAAATTGTATCTTTAAAAGATATTTAAATGTAAAAAAATACGTATAGAATTATGCTAACAATAGTAGTGCAACTAATTTATAGCATTACATTTATTTTGTGATTACGTGTCAATTTTTTAAACACTCCTTAAAATAATGCACGTGTAATATTTATAACATTAGAATTAATAATAGATATCCAGTAATAACTTCAAATGTTTACAATTTATTGATTTGTTTTAGTTTTTTGTGACTTTATTAACCTTGTTTGACATGTGACTTGAGAAGTGTGTATAAAACACTTAGAAAACACGCTGCATTTGCTAAAATATGGTAAACTGTGGAGGAAAAATTAGGTGGAATCTCTAGGTCCTCATAGTACTGTTGCAATACTTGGTCCCCATAAGCACAATACCTGAATGTGTGTGTTTGTTCCTGTGTATTGTTGTTGTCGTTTTATTTATATATTTATTTTGATGAGCTCATGACTTTGTGTGTGTGTGTGTGTGTGTGTGTGTGTGTGTGTGTGTTAAAGCTATGGGCGAATCAGGAGGAGACAGTGTTGGTGGATCCAGCAGAGGGCGGTAGCGAGGTTCAGAACGGCCACGCCGAGGCGAGTCCGAACCCGAGCAGCGACTGTGTGTGTTTGAGCCAGACGGCGCAGAACCGAGACCAGATGAGGGCGAACGTAATCAACGAGATCATGAGCACTGAGAGACACTACATCAAACACCTAAAGGACATCTGTGAGGTAAAAGGCGCACACTCACACACACACACACATATTTTAATTAAAGGAACGTTTATAATAAGACATGTTTGTGGTCTGACGAGTTAGCCATGCAGTAAATAACGGTAAACTGGTGTCTATAAGCGTCCACTACTTGTTAGCTACGTTAGCGTCATAGATTCGGTGCAAATCCAGAGAAGCATTTCGGGTAAAGAGGACATTCTGGACGTTTTTTTTTTTTTTATTCATCCCAAACTCACTTTAATAGCAAGCTAAACACGAAAACACACACACACACATACACACGCACAGATCATTAGTGTTGCCTCAGCTCAGTGGCTTCACCCATGGGAATTCAGAAAAAAAGGCTTGTAAAAATGGAACCACACACACACACACACACGGCAGCCTCCACAATCTCTAATGACTCTTAGAGGTTATGCAACCATGAGAGCTACAACGAGGCGAATATTCACTCTGCGGTAACACACACACAGACGCACACACAGACGCACACACACACCCCGTTATATTGGCTGTACTCCATCACTACAAATACATTTCACACAAAAATAAAGCAGTACTACATATAAAGGTCTAGTTTGCGTTTCTTCAGAACAAAACGAGAGTGTGTGTGTGTGTGTGTGTTTGTGCGTGTGTGTGTTGCGTGCGTGTGCCTTTCAGGGTTATCTGAAGCAGTGCAAAAAGAGGAGAGACATGTTTAACGACGACCAGCTGAAGGTGATATTCGGGAACATCGAGGACATTTACAGGTTCCAGCTCGGCTTCGTCAGAGATCTGGAGAAACAGTTCAACACCGAAGAACCGCACCTGAGTGAGATCGGACCCTGCTTCCTCGAGCATGTTCGTACACACACACACGCACACATTCGCATACACGTACACAATTTTAGTAGCTTTATTTATTAAGCATTATTAATACGGAGGATTTAATATTGATAGCATGGACATTTCTGTGGTTTTTATTCCCATAAAGGCATAATTAACTAATTTCCTTACACGTTTGTTAAACATCTAACGGTGCTAATTTATGTAGCAAGCTAAAATACTACGCAACAGCATGCATTATTACAAAAAAAAACCCCAAATGTAATCATTAGGACATCGTGATTAGGAAAAGTATCAGGATGACTGAGCAGGAATCGTAGCCGGAAGCTGTATGGAGGTGCCGGTCGGGGTGTTAGTTTATCGTGTAGATGTTAAGTGCTTAACCGTCATCGTGATATAACTGGAATTATAATCTAGAACATATCTAATAGCCATGGCGTTTCAAACACGTGTTTGTTCGTGTGTCTTCCTCCAACAGCAAGACGGTTTCTGGATCTATTCCGAGTACTGTAATAACCACGTAGACGCATGCATGGAGCTCACGCGTCTCATGAGAGACGGCCGGTACCAGAACTTCTTCGAAGCATGCCGATTGGTCCAGCAGATGATAGACATCGCCATCGATGGCTTTTTGTTAACTCCTGTCCAGAAGATCTGCAAATATCCACTACAGCTGGCAGAGCTGCTGAAATACACTGTACAAGAGCACAGGTAACATTCAGTTCTGTGACCACGCACGTGCGCTTACACGCATGCAGAACTGAGACGCAAATCAAGTGACGTGTACAAAGACATACGTATTACAGTATCTGCTTGGTAGATATCCTCGCCATATTTCAAAAAC
Organism: Ictalurus furcatus; assembly: GCF_023375685.1. Classification (NCBI taxonomy): domain Eukaryota; kingdom Metazoa; phylum Chordata; class Actinopteri; order Siluriformes; family Ictaluridae; genus Ictalurus; species Ictalurus furcatus. Next base: position 902,955 of record NC_071282.1, read on the forward strand.
CTTAAATTACTGCCGTAGATTATAGTTCGTGCCCCCTGCCTCACTATCAGCTGCTACCTTGCCTGGGATTGGTCCTTTGTTGTGCTAGTCCACCTCAGAAAAAGTAGGTCTTCCTGTTCTCGCAGTTCGTCGGTCAACACATTCGACAACAACGGTTAACAACTCTAGCAGAGTTTCCTACAACCCAGTTTCACTTCTCTTATATGAGTACCCCAAGTACAGTAATCTTTGCAGGTAAGCTGTAGGTCTTCAAGTTACTGTTACAATACCTGGTCCTCACAAGCACAACAATACCGGAACGTGTGTGTGTGTGTTCTCCATGCGCACTTCGCTTCTATGGGTACTTCTCTTGTATTGCTCCCTCAAGTGCAACTTCCCCTGATGCTCTAAGGGCTCACTTCTCCGTCGTGATGTCCTGACTGCACTTACAGAGTGATCTCTCACTCTGGTTGCTGGACCCGCTCCAGTTGGCAGCTTTCCCTCTTTCGTACGACTTACAAATCATCTGCTTCCATCTGCTGGCTTCCTATCCCCTGCGTCTAGGCCTATTACCCGTGAGAAGAACTTAATCGTTCCCCAGATGAAGATGAGTCTCACTCTGGTTAGGTGTGCCCACCAGGAAACACGGAATCTCTTCCACATGATTTCACAGCTCCTGGATTTTGGCTAGCCAATGTAGTAAGATGTACAGTAACGGTAAATATATCCAGTGATGTCATGTAGGTGTGTTCACTTGCTCATAGACTTGCTGTTGTATGGAGCTACGCACTTGGGTTTTTGTTGTGCTGTATGTGCCAGCGATCCTGCCTTCACAGTACAGATGGTTGAGTGCAGTGCACTCTGAGAGGAAAGATCCCCAGGGTTCCCACAGAGCAGGTTGGCTCCGATTCGAGGGCAGGTGGGACCTTGTTGGAGTTTTCTTGCCAGCTCAGGAAATGGGTTTTGGCAGCGTTGTGATTTTTGGTCCTTCCTTCCTACCTTCACCAGGTCAGTGCAGTTTGGCCTTGTGGTGTCCCTGCTGTCCACCTCACCTGTCACTCTGACCAGCCAGTGAACAAACCACTAGATTCGTCCGGGGTTCAAACATCTTCTGGGTCCTTAGTTGTTGAACTTGGGAAGGTGGACTGTCAGCAAAATGGCACTAAGCAGCAAATGTTTTTGTTTTATAATCAGAAGTTTCTTACAGTTGCAGCAGGGCACTAATCTGCCCCTTCCCCTGTCGCTGGGGTCGTTGTCCCTCGTATACTTCACCTGTAAATGTGGATATATCGTATCTTTAAAACAGCTTGAAGGAACATGACTGTGCTCAGCTGGCCTTTCCTTATACTTTTATACTTTCAGGTATTGATTATTTTCCTGATTTGGCTTTCTTTCTAACGTACCGGAGATCCCCACATCCCATTTTTGACACCAGTGTTGCATCCAGCAGGCGGAACATAAGGCAGATAATCACTGCTCGTTTTTTTTTTATGCCGCTAACATGGGAACGCAAACTTACTCTAGACTCGAAAACGCTACAGAGCTGCCAGAACATAAAACTATTAACAAACAAACAGTCCCCTGGCTTTTCTGTTGAACACCAGCCATTGTTGAAAGCCACTTGTCTCAAAAGTGCTAAAAGGCTGCTGGGAAGACGTTGGAACGAGTGGTTACGATGTGGGCGCACGCACACCCACGCGTGCTGTCTTTCTAAAACATAAAATCATAAAACTAATGTTGATATCTGCTGCTTTTCTCCTCCACCCGCTCATTCTTTCTGTCCGCCTCCTCCGCCCCCCTTACCCACCTCCTTCCTCCCTGTCTCTCGCAGTGATTACCGCTACGTCGCTGCAGCGTTGGCTGTTATGAGAAACGTAACTCAGCAGATTAACGAAAGGAAACGAAGACTGGAGAACATCGACAAAATCGCTCAGTGGCAGGCCTCCGTACTGGACTGGGAGGTGCGAGCCGCCATCTTCTGTTTCTGGACAAATACGTTCGACATAAATATGCTATGGTACGACTGCTGGGTTTGTGAATTAATGGTAATTCTGGACTGTGTGTGTGTGTGTGTGTGTGTGTGTATGTGTGTGTGTGTGTGTTCAGGGTGATGATGTCCTGGATAGGAGCTCTGAGCTGGTGTACACCGGAGAGCTGTCCTGGATCTATCAGCCTTATGGGAGGAGCCAAACACGGGTCTTCTTCCTGTTTGACCATCAGATGGTCATCTGCAAGAAGGTGAGAAAGAAAGAGATTAGCACGAAAAATGGGTTAGGGTTAGATGCAGGAAATTGAAAAAGAAGAAGAAAAAGGCAAAGCAAGTGGCTGAAAGAAAATATTTTAAAAATAGAAACAAAGAGCTAAAGAAAGAAACTAAAAATGGGGGGGGGGAGCTAAAGCAAGATCTAGATAAAGAGAATGTAATAAAGAGAAAGAAAGAAAGACAGGGAAAAGTACCAAAAGCAACAGATGGAAACAAAAAGGAACTAGGAAAAAGAAAGAAAGAAACAAAGAGAGAAAGCAAAGGAATAAAAAAGTAAGAGTAAATGAAAAGATGTCTGGAAGGATAGATAGAATATACAGTATAGTCTAAACGTGAGGTTCTAATCTTCAGCGTGTATTAAAAATGGATTACTTCTGAATAATAATAATAATAATAATAAACCACTATAGTCCTGCTTTTATACCTGAAATTCCCTCTTTTACCCAAACTACAGGACTTGATTCGACGTGATATCCTTTACTATAAAGGACGAATCGACATGGACCGCTACGAGGTCATGGACGCTATCGACGGCAGAGACGACGATTTTAACGTCAGTGTGAAAAACGCCTTCAAACTGACCAACAAAGACTCGGACGAAATCCACATTTTCCTCGCCAAGAAGCTTGAGGAGAAGATCCGCTGGCTGCGAGCGTTTCAGGAGGAACGCAAGATGGTGCAGGAAGACGAGAAAATCGGTGAGTCGGAAGATCCGGAATAAACCTCGAGATGAAGCTGAAGATGACCTACGGACGTGAAATACTGTAGAAACTTCCACGTAGAAAACGCATCAGACCCTACTGTAGATGAACAACCTCATTCTTTTTTAATTAAAGAATGAAATCTAACTCAAAAATCTAGCTGAAACGTAATAACTGTAATAATGTCAAACGAAATATAAAACTACTTTTAAACTTCATTACAAATTAGATACTTTGTTTTAATATTTTAAATGATACATATATATAATATAGATAAGAAAAAAACGAAAATAACATGCGATACATATTACTTATATGTTATAACTTTTATAACATTTTAAGTTGTAAATAATAACTTATTCCCTTTAGAAATATAATCAACCGGTACTAGTTTAGAATATAACTTATAAGTGTAATCATTTTATATATAAGAAATCATAAAAAATATAGTATAGTAACTTGAAAAAGGAAATAATTTAACATTTAAAAATTTTAATCTCACACTTCATCACATTTCAAGCTTTATTTTATAATAATAATAATAATAATAATAATTATTATTATTATTGAGCAAAACACAAGACTTTTTTTAGTGTTTTACGTTTAAAAACTGGATTATGCTCATGTTGAATCATTTTCTCCCTCAGGGTTTGAGATTTCGGAGTATCAGAAGCGACAGGCAGCTCTGACGGTGAGGAGAGTAACCAAACAGAAAGGTACGACAATATAAAGCTTTAATGTTTAATATTTATCATAATAGTACAGACCTCTTTAGTTTAGTTCCATTTTATTCCACTGTTTATTGTCAATGTGACTACAATCTCTCTATCTGCACATGTATATTGATGTATATTTCTACGCACTGTAACCGTGTGTGTGTGTTTTTTTTCTCAGGTATGGGACGGTCGGCCCCGCCCTCCTACCCTCCCCCTCTGGACCCCGTGAACCCAGGTCACTTCCTCCTCCCGGATGGATACGAGTACGAACCCAAACGCAGCACGTCACCTTTCTGGCACAACATCAGCCGCTTAGCGCCCTTTAAGAAATAGCCACCGAGCGAAAGCGAACGCGATCTTTCAGCCGGAGCAACCGCCAACAAAAACAAAAACAATTTAACGTAACGAAAAAGAAGAAGCACTACCCTACGATAAACAAATTTTTAACACCACCGAGCGAAAAAACCCAACACGGACCGCTGCGATTTTCTGCAACAATCAAACGTTAAAAAAAAAATAAGAAGCACTATCCTAAATATCTTTTTTTTTCTTCTTCTTTTTTTTTTTTTTAGGAGGAAAGACACACACACACACACACACACACACACACACACACACACACACACACACACATATGCACAGCTGGAGAGAAGAAGCTGTACTGGGTTACGGCGCCCCCTGCCGGACTGGCCGCACTGAACTGTATACACATGACACATTACACACTGGAGAAACACACACACACACATACACACACACACACACACACAGTACCGGTTAAACACACTTGTGCATCCTTTTGGAAACCCAACGTCGCTCCGTCCTTCGTCCGATGGGATTTTCGATGTGTTTTGTTTCCCTTTTCTCTGCAAGCGAATTAAGAATCAATTTTTGAAACAAGAAGAAAAAAAAAAAAAGAAACACACGCACACACACACACCTGATAAAGCACTAACGACTCTCCGCTCTCTAGCGCCGCCCTGGTGTTCCTCCGTGCACTGTGACTAATCGGGGCATTTCTGTCTCTCTTTTTCTCCATCTCTCCTTTTTCTCTCTTGACAGCTTAACACCCGGTCCATCCTGCAGTACTCTTCGGATATGGTTCATGGTCCGTTCTCCCTCCCCCTCAACCCCCCCCCTTTATTTCGTGTGTGCGCGAGTTTCTCCGTGTGTTGCATTCTTTCGGTTCTGCATGAAAATATGAAACGGTCCGATTACAGGTATTTTATATTCTTACGGGTCAAAGTCGTTCAAAAGAGATACATTTTTGTACTGAACAACTGAAAAAAATATATTTTTCTCCACGTGAAGGTTTTCCGGCCTGTGTCGAATCACAAAGATGTTTCTTCTTCATCAGTTTTATCGGTTTATACAGTATGTGCGGCATACATTGTGTTTCAATAACCAACGGTATCGAGTTGTACTTAGGGTTGTCATGGTAACTGTGCAGAAAATTACGCTAGCGTCTCTGTATTTCAGCTAAAACTTAAGAAGCCTCTCAGTCTGGTTTTCGTCTTACGTTTATTTCGCTTTGATGTTCTTAACAGGACCGACTGGTATACGTGTGCTAGCTACGCTGCGTGAAATAAAACAAAGTGATATTATGTCCAACGTTACAGTTGCCATGACAACTTCATGTCGACGAATGTGAAAAATATAATTATATACGGAGTATATCTAGGCAAATTGTTAATTTTATGCGAAAATTTCGTTCCAGGTAAAACCTATTGAAGCCAAAGTTGAAATCAGTCCTGGACAGAAACGTACGGAATTCTGCGTACATACAATTTTATTAATAATACAACACTTTCTTTTAAATTACTGATGGATTTTTCATCTTGGAGTAAAACTGATGAAGCACCCAAACATCTGCAAGGTTACTGTATAACACCTCCACGTCCATTCGAGTCTTGACTCATACTACTACTACTACTACTAGACGTATATTTTTTTCCAGTTGTTAAATACAATCTGGGACTCCTGCTGACATTGGCAGGCTAATCTTAAGCCTTAGCAAGCTAATGTTGAAGCTAAAGTTTAGCCAAAAATGAAACGTACACAATTTTCCGCTTCAAATATAATCGATTAGCTTGGACGCGTTTGGTTTGGAAGTTTGCTTCTTTAGTTTTGTTATAAATCTAAGAGGCTAACGTAGCTAACAAGTGTGTGTATAGCTTAAAGGTTTAGCCTCAATTACCACACACTATGTCCTGGCTAATTTTTTATTTTTTTTTAAAGCGAAAAATGACGTGCATTTTATTTTTGGCCGAACTATTGCTAATATTCTGCTAATAAACTAGCATCCATGTTATATAATAAGCTAATTTTAAATCTTTATCTTTAATCGATTTCTAATGATATCGATCTGCACCCCGGACTTTGATCCAATCGGATTGTTTAATGTTGATTATTTATTAGATAGCTGGACTTTTTTTTTTTTGTTGTTGTTGCTAATCTTCTCTCTAATATTGTGCCAAAATGGTTTGGTTGCCAAATTGTCCCAAAACAGGTGCACTGTTCCCTGTCCAGGTGGAACCCAGGTATGTGTCTTCTCAGGAGACGTTTTCAATTTATTAAAGTTAACTTCAACTACGCTAATGCTGCTAGTGTTAGCCTTTTAGGGTTTCTTTAAATTATTTTTGGTTTATTTTCCTCAAAAACAATGGACTTGTGCAAGGTTTAATTTATGGTATATTCAATTTTTTGAAAGATAGTATTTAGTCCAAATCACAATATTTAAAAGTATGAATATAAAGCATTATTTATTCTATTATAATGTGATATTTTTTTCCACGTCGATGCTCTTTCTGGATTTTGGAAGTGTGTCAAAAGGACAGGAAGTGAAAATATTATTATTATTATTATTATTATTATTATTATTATTATTATTATTAATGAAAAGGAGAAAGACTTTGAAGAGGGAAAAAAAGAGAAGTGGATGAAGTTATGTTGCACCATATGTACTAAGTGCCATATTAAAATAATATTAGGTTATGAAAGAAAATATCAGTTTAATGTTTTAATTTGGTGATCTGATTGACATGGTATCAATATTTCATAATAAACTTCGTTATGAACACCACCTCCCTGTACTATTTTTTTTATATGAATGTGATAAACTGAAAGTGTTTCTCATTCAGTGTGTAAATATTCTAACCTGCGTTCCAGTATCATTTTGAATTCTGTTTGGTTTTAATCCCATCTTAGGGGCGGTTTGTTTACTTTATCAGAAGATTGTAGGACGAGTCGACATCACTGTAGACGTAAGAAGCACAACTTCATATACCTTATTATTCCTTAATGATAAATGTCACAGTACTAACTAATAATTATTTTAACTTAACTCTAATTAGAACTACTTAACTAACTTGCATACTAATTAGATATGATGTAATTTACAATAACATGTAAACTATAATATAACTCTTGCTGTAACTATTTTAAGTTATGTTGTATACATAATATTTAACTATAAGTACCATAAATGAGAATTTACCGTACCACTTATATAACTTTATAACTACTGTAATGTACTTACATGCTGCTGATATGATGCAGTTTGCTCAGAAATGATAGCTTTGTTTTTGCTACAACTATTCAGTTATATAAATTACACATTACTGTAATAAGGGGGCCAAACACAGAAGGTTTTCTTCTTATTTTTCTTATTCTTCCTCTTGTTCTTCTTCTTCTGGCTAGGGTGTCTACTGCAGCCCAAAGAACCGTCTGGAAAATGTTGTGAAATTTGGCACACTGATCGGGAAGGGTCTAAGGAACATTCTGACCAAATTTTGGCCAAGTGCTGCCAACACTCTAGCGCCACCATCGGGTCAAATTTGGGCCTAATTCTGAAGTACATTCTTGGTCATAACTTTTGAACCGTGTATCAAAAATTTAAAAGCCAGGTGTACCTTTATTCCCTGGGTTTAGACGAGTTCAACACACCCTATGACGCCAATTTCCGCCTAAGATTTTTTTTTCAAAAACTGCTATTCCTCCTACAAATTTGATCCAATCATTGATATTTTGGCACATGTCAACTGCAGAGTATGTCTCACAAATGTTATCAAAAAAAAATGTAATACTCCAAACAGTTTGTCCGTAATGGGCTAACGAATCTGACAATGAAGCCACCAAACAGGAAGTGAGGCTGTAATCTCTGCAACAACTTTGCACACTGACACAAATCTTGTTAGACTTCTTCAGGTCCATGACTTGAGGCTATACAAATAACAAATTTCATGCCAGCACCCCTAATGGTCAAAAGTTACAATAACATGCTAAAAATGCTTACATCTAACTGCCATTTTTGCTACCCCTCCTCCAAATTTTGTCCAATCGTCACCAAATGTGGCTCACATCATCTTAAGACCTGTCTAAACTTGCACAAAATGGGGAAAAAAGAGGCCCAGACTAAAGAGAAAAAACATAAATGCTTTAGATGTTTTTAAATTACAAGAAGAAAACATTTTTCAGGTCAGAGCAGTAGCAATCGTGAGCACAGGTCACAGCATTAGTGGGTAGCTGCAGCAACAATGCCACCCTGCTGCCCATTTGTTCATCTAGACCTTTCCTCCTACAGTCCGTGGTCAAAACATACACATCATGAGCGAAACCACAAATCATTCTCGAATCCCTTTGCCTATAGTTATGGCTCTGCTTTCCCATGATTGCTTAGGGAACAACTGTAGCGTGTCTGTGAATGTGCGACTCACCGAGTCTGGGTGCTTGGCCCCCAAAAATGCTGCTTGCAGCTTTAATATAACCTCGTACTACAAATCACTTATAGCTGCTTGTACTCCATTATACTTGAGCTTTTACTACAACAGCTTAATAAAACCAGTGGCTTTCAGTGAAAATAAGACTCTTGCGTTCTGACGTTAAAAAAAAAAATTTATTAATGATTTTTTTTGGAGGTCAGTCTTCTTTTTTAACTTGGAAAAATAATTAGATTGTGAAATGTACAGCGCACAGTTGGAAGGGTAGTTGTTAAACACACACACACACACACATACCACTTAAGACCTTACATCTGTTAGACAAACAGAAAGCTTTTGGCGTGATGCTGATGAAATCACAGTGACAGTAATCCAGGATATATTTGTGCTTTTGTCAAAATGTTGAATGTTTTATTCAGTCATGATGACATCACAGTGAAACACAAACAACACCCCTCCCGAGTCCACTACCAAGAACTGTATCTTCTAAATGTATATTTTTTAAAACCCTCATTATTCATTTCAAATTGGGTTTTTTTTTTAATAGAAACATTCACACACTAGTTGTGAAGAAATTGTAAGAAAAAAACCCAACAACAAGAAAAAGTCAATATATTTGAATTGCACTTTAATTAAAAAACATTTTGCCTGTAGTTTTTTTATTTTTAGTGTTTTTATGTCTTAATTACTAATATTGACTCGGTTAACTGTCCATACTTCTCTCAGCCAATACGACACACTCGTTTGGGTTTATATATTACAGAAAATAATGGTAAAAAAAACTTCATTCAACGAAGGAAAACCATTTCTTGTTAGTGGACTTGGACATTTTTGACCCGAGAACCATTTATCCATGATTTTTAAATTCTTTTTTTTTTTTTTTTACCGTTTTGTAAAATCTCAATCATAGAAGAGAAAGAACACAACGTTTACAATCGTACATCCCTCATAATCGACACAGTCGTGACGGTGATGTAGATCTGATTCAAGAAGTAATCATGTACCAACAATTATTAGTACAACACACCACAATATTTCACACACAATATTACAGTTATAGACACTTCAACATGCCGGAACGACCCTCGTGGGTGTGTTTATTTTTGTTAGTTTTTTTCTTCCCAGCTAGACTCCGAATAAGCCTTGCGTTTGTCCTTTTCATCTACAGTGGAGGTCAGTTCTGAATGCTTCCAGCACATGCCTAGCTCTGAATTTTCACCTTTCACAGTAGACCGAGTTTGTACCTGAACCTGAAAAGGTGTGATGATGGTTTGTTTTTGTTTTTTTTTCCCCTTCAGCTCTTCGGTATGTGGACTCACAGCCTCGGAGTGGACTCTGAGAGCAGATCAAGCGCATGCGTCCTTCTTTACGCTGCACGTTGACCTAGTTTTCCGATCGTACAACGATTTTCCAGTTTTATTTATTTTTCCGTCACACTTTCGGCTGCCGGCTGTCCTTCCACTCCGTCCTGGTGTTCTGCAGCGCCTGCGTCTTCTTCTCGTCCACCTGAACGTAGTCCACGCGCTGTTCGTCCAGCGGAGGTTTCTGGAAACAAAAGCATCTCGTAAATGGGATTACTTCAACCCTACAGCGCCATTAGCTACAGCGTGTAAATCATGACACAAATTAGGCCTACACAATTTACTTCAACGTCTCCATTTGGAGACCTTAACGACTAACGGAAGTAGTCTGTATCTCATTTTATTCATCTACAATTAGAATTGGTGTACTGTATTACCTCTTTTCCCTGCCCTGGTGTTAAACTCATGCTTACCTTTTGGACAGGTGAGGGGGAGGCGGAGTTAAAATCCAGTGACAGGTAATCCAGGTGAGAGCTCCGGAACCAAGGGGCGGAGTCACATGCAGAGAAAAATGACTGTACACACAGAAACGCACAACGTTTTCACTGTATCCCTTTACACAGATGTCGATACTTATACAGATTATATAGAGTGAAGTAGGAAGGTGTTACCGTAGGCGTGTCATTCCCTTCCTGTTCGGTGCTGTTTAAGCCCCGCCCCCTGTCCCATGGAACACAACGAGGTGAGGCGCTACGTACGCGGGAAGACGACATACGGACATTTTTATAAGGCAAGATAAATATTGTCATTAATGATTAAAGCATTACAAATGTCATTTTTATTGATTAGTTATTGATTATAGCTGGTTCTGCTCACCTTGGTTCCGTCATGGTGCGTATCAGAGGGAGGTGGGTGGGGCATTCGCTAATGGTGGACAAATCAAGGGGCGGCGGTTTCACTATAGGTAAAGTCAAAATAAACATGACAAATAAACAAGTCATTTTAAAGAATGATGAATTTAATATCCAGTATTTAAAGTAACAGTTTGAAGACATTAAACACGGCGTGTTTGTACAGCACTGTGTTTATCTTTGAGGTTTTTTTCCTTTAGATTTCGGGGTAATGAGGCGGTTTTTCCACAGCGAGGTGAGTCGAGTGTCGCTCAGCGCCATTCCAAAAAACTCATCGTTATTAGAAACTAGCAAAACCTAGTGGAAAAACATCTAGGTACATTAGATCCCGATGGGGAAATGTTTAATGGAAACCATTAGATCCAAATGGGGAAATGCTTAACGTAATCCATTAGATCCTGAGGGGCAAAATGTTTAATGGAATCCATTAGATCTTGATGGAAAAATGTTTAACGGAAAGCATTAGAACAAACCAACATTAGATTAATCTCAAAATATAAATTTGAGCAGAGTTGAGCCGAGGTCTTACCCCGCCTCCTCGGCTTCAGGCTGCGGTTGATTGGAGGAGGATCCATATCAGGAGTCGGAGGAAGAGGTGATTCTGGTTTCCCATTGGCTAACAGCGGAACAGGAAGTGTGGTTGGACTCATAGGTATGTAGCCGTCAACTTCAATGTCGGAGGAGCTGATTGGCGGAGATGCCATGGGCACATAAGAGGAGTCGTCTGATTGGCTCTCAGAGGGAGTGTTAACCAGAAGCCTCGGCTAGAGAGAGAAAGAGAGAGAGAAGCCTGACCTGATCATTCGAGTTCATTATATCAGCCATAAAACACCTTTTCTACCTAAAGGATTAAAAACAGCGGAGGTTTAAATGCTTCTACACGAGGCCCTCTTATTGGCCACAGTGTGACGTATCAGAGTTAAAAGGTGAGGAAACGGCGTGAGAAGTACATGTGTTACAGTTTGAATGAATATAAAATAATGTGTTTACCAGATTCAGACTCAGTCGTTTGTTCCAGTTTCCTCTGGCACTGAACTCGAACTCTCCTGAACAAACCAAAAACAGTTCAGTGAGAAATCCTGGCAGGTTAGCTCATGTTCACTAGCTGGCTAACAAAATCTGTGAGAATCCCTGCGTGTATACGAGTGTCAATAACTTCCTACTTTAATATATGGACTGAAAGACACGCCCACATTCCAATCTTTGGCCTTTAAGACACCTGCCACATAGTCGTTCTCATTTTCATATCGTGCTACCAAAAACGTGCGTGTGTGTTCACACCTCTTCTAAAATGCTCCCCACCCGACAGCGACGTCCTGCGTGGGAGGAGCCCCAGTTGCCCCTGGTTATGCACAGCATCCTCGTGACAGTGGTGATCGGACATGTGTGTCGGTTTAGGTGGGAGAGGAGGGGGCGTGGCACAGAAGGGGCTGTCGAATCGGAACACGTCATCGGGGCCTCGGACGGGGCATGACGATAACGGCCGGGTCCCGTACGCCGCTCCGAAGGGTGAAGGGGCGGAGTCTAAACACACGACAGGACCGAACACGTCATCGGTCACGTTCTCTAACGAACTTTGCTCAAACGAACGTTCCGAATTCGACATGCTGTCACACCTGAAACACAACGAACAATAAAAAAATCATTTCTGAAAACGTTTACTATCAGTAAAGCCCCCAAAATTTTTTACTTCGCTAAATAAATATTATTTTTGGAATATAATTTATGCATTTTTACATATTTATTTGAAAAAAAAAAACCCTGAAAGTTTCTGTAGCTAGCTTGCTAAAAGTGACGGCTATTTATAACTAGTGGATTAATAAATCAACATTTCCATACTTATGTATTTGCATAATTTCTACTTTTGAGCTGCGGGGGGCGGAGTTAATGATCATAACTATATTATATGATTATGTAATAAATATTATGGGCGGGGCTTACCTGGTGATGCTCTTCCTGCCAGTTTCACACTGAGACAGGAAGAGATAATCGAGCGGAATGCTGGTGTCTGATTCGCTGGGCTCGTCTCTGACCGCCGAATCCGTCTCGGTAACCGCCGCTTCCTGATTGGCTGAGAACGGGGCGTGAGTCGAGAGCACGGGAGAGGGCTGATGGGAGGAAGGAGTCTGGGCGAGACTGTCCATCGATTCTGAGGAAAGAATAATTCAGTTAATTAATTGTGATGCACACCTGATTTGCTAACAGTCTATCGTGCTAATTCTCTACCTTGGAAGTAGCTAGCACTGTAAAGTAAGGGTTTCATTAGCATGCTAAATAAATGGTTTGCTAACTAGAAAGCATGCTAATTCTCCATTTTTCGAAATAGCAAACGTAGTAAAGATGCCATTTTGTCATATACAGTTTATCGTTTATGCTACCTGTATCATGCCAGATACAGGTAGCATAAACGACACGCTGAGTAAATGCTAATTCTCCGTAGCTAGCTCTCTGTGGGAAAGTACCAATTTCGTTTCAAATTCAATTTCAAATTCAGTAACAATTGCTAACTGGAAAGCAGAAAAGGAAATTCTCTACATTTTGGAAGAAGCTAGCATGGTAAAGTAACCGTCACTGTAATCTGTCAGATAGCATGCTAAATACAATCAAAATCCTTTCTGTACTATATTTAAACTAATAAATATTTTAGCTTCAGCTACCGTATGTCAGAAATTGTCAGAAAGTGAGCAATGCATTCTGGGCAGAAAACCCCTCCCCCAAACTCTGCTCTAAACTTGACCGCGGCTGATAATAAACCAGCCCTTAAAGATATTAACCCAGGGGGAAGTGGGCAGGGAAGTCAGCGAGGGTGTGTATTGGAACGCAGCCAGAGACACAGCTGTTATACCACCTCACATGACCAGCAGGTGGCGACGATGATGCAGTGATGAGCCTCTGCACAAACTCGACCTCCTGTCCATCCTCTTTTTTTAAAATTTTTTTTATTTAGATAAAAAATTGCCCACGAGCATAACGGCTCCCAGTCACGTGCTTTACACACCACGCAGAACACATGACCATCACACACACCAGTTTTCCACAGACTCTCCACAGCATTTTTTTGAGAAATGAAAGTGTGTGTGGGTGTGTGGAAAATGTGAGTGCGTCATGAGAATGCAGAGAGGCTGAGTCCGGTCCGGTGACTGTATTTTCTCCACTCTAACATCTTCTAAAAACTCACCCCGTAGAGGTGATCTTACTCGTCCTGTTATTGACCCCTCCCCCCCCACACTTATTTGTTTAGGGAAAGGGTTTAAAGCGGCGGTCTATAACTTTAATACTATTTCTAGACCTGTAGCAATTACATCACTTTGAAGTTACAGTTCTTCTGGTGCCATGACTGCATTTTCTCTACATCTTAGTCATTTCATCTGCTATGTTTTTACTGATTGCTTTTTTAGTTCCGGGGACACTCTTAAAGCGGCCATCTGAGACATTTTTCTAGACGTGCAGTAATCACGTCGTTGTGATACTACTGTTTCCTCCATTCTTACATCTTATTCAATCTATCGTCCTATCATT
>NC_071282.1:924562-937062 GCF_023375685.1 Ictalurus furcatus
CGCAATGGCAGGTTCTGATTGGCCGAGAGGAGTAGAGAAGATACCGAGTAACTCACAGAGGAGATGATATCTGACTGAAATTAGCATTGTGTTGCAGAAAACGCAGTAAATTATACGTCAGCAGGAGATTCCAGACAGTTTCGTGGATCGTAGACAAAGTTTTTACACGCAGGTAAACCCTGGATATTTATCAACAGCGGGAAATGTTGGAATTTTAATGTTGGACTCGACTTTATTTATTTAGGCGTGTTAGGTTCTCAGTTTACAGTTTACATACAGAGAATTGTATTATGAAGAACGTAAAAGATCGAGCTGAACATCAGCGACAAGAAATGTTGCTAATGAATAAATAAATAAATAAATAAAAAAAAACACTGTGTAGGTTATTACATGATGTTTCGACATAGTAATTTTTATTGGATAGCAAAGAGGAACAAATTTTATATAAACTCTTATGATTCCGTTTTTGACATTTAGAATTTTTTTTACAATTAGGCAAAACATTTAATATATTATATAAATATTAATATTTAAACACAGGCATGTGTAAGGACACATTTTCTTTATATGTAAACAATAGAACATATGTTAATATATTGCAATATATTAACATAATCATTAAAATATCATTATAATTATACCCAAATTTGGAAATAAATTGAAATATTATGTTATATATATATATATATATATATATATATATATATATATATGCATTATATATTATATATATATATGCATTATATATTATATATATAATGCATAATTAATGTCACCTTGTGTACTGCTTACAAATAATTTTAAAAAATCATGAAAAGTAATAAATTTGCTATGAATTTCCACGTCGATTTTCATATAATGCCCTCTAAACAAATTGTTTAAAAAAATTCGGTAAAATGATCTAAAGATCCAACGAGTCCTCGGTTTACACGAATAAAACTGTAAACATTCAACAATTTAAAAGCTGATGATGTTATTATTTTTTGCTGACGTGAAGCTAACACAGCTAATTCTACTGAATTCTGCAGAAAGACTATCTAATGGATAAAAGCAGATGTGGGAAATAAAGTATTTTACGCACACACACACACACACACGCACACACACGCACACACAAACACACGCACACACACGCACTCACAAACACACTGATGACTCAAACGATCCATTTGCAAAGATGCTGCATTATGGGTCTCTTCACTGACAATGTAATCTTTACAAGAGGCTTAATTGGTGTGTCATCATCCCACACACACACACACACACACACACACACATACACACACACACACACACACACACACCCTAATGTAGATATAACATTATTAACCTGCTACCAGCCAACTTATTTGTGTTTGCCTGGTCTCTGACACATTTCTGCCTGTTGGGTCGCAACCACCTGTCACTCTGAGCACTTCCCATGTTTTGCAACAAGCCTGACTTTCACAGAAACACACACACACACACACACACACACACACACACGGGTCAATACTTTCACAATATACATCTTATGCCTTCCTTTTCTCAAAATTAAACAGCCGATACCTCAACCATGGCACCCAAAATACTCTATGTGAGTGAGAGTGAGAGTGTGTGTATGTGTGTGTATGTGTGTGTGTGTGTGTGTGTGTGTGTGAGTGAGAGTGAGAGTGTTTATTTGCTGCAAACACCTGCTGAGCCTCTTGTCTGCTTGTTTTTTTTTTCAGTCCATGCTCATAGTAAAAAAGAGGTGTGTGTGTGTGTGTGTGTCTGTGTGTGTGTGTGTGTGTTTAATAGTCTGTCTCTGTTCAGTCAAAACAATTATTGTAATCTGTCTTGCCAATTCTGTAGAATTCCTCACACACAGGTCTTTGCACAACAATCGCATTGAAGGTCACCTGGAAATGCACAGATGCGTGACTCAATAACATGCACACATATAAATGTTAAACACACACACACGCACACCCACACACACACACACACACACCAACACCAGCTTGGCTAATCAAGTTCAGATTAATTTGGAATAAAAGGAACAGTTTGTTCACAACGCACGAATGTTGCACAGCGATGCTTTAGAAATCGTAACGGCAGCAAAACAGAAGTTCAACACAAAAGAAACGCACGAAAAGAAAAGAGGAACAGCGCGTGCACATGCGACCTGCGCAGCACCCAGACAGACGAGGTTAAACACGGACATGCTTACCAGAACACAAAACAGTCGAATAACGCTCACCGCTTGAGTTCTGACGTCTAGTTAAAGTGTTTCTATGTTGTATACAAATTACTGTATAAATTGCGTAGGTTTTTATACACAAACCGGAGTCCGAGTCCCGAACCCAAACACAAGCTCGTGTCCAAACTAGTCGGCGTAATACAGCACTACAGAAACTCGGATCTGAAAATTCACAATGACGACGTTTACACGGACAGCAGTAATCTGATTATTGAGCTTACTCTGAGTAAGATAATAATGTGATTAAGGTGTTTACATGAGTCGCTTTTAGAATACTCCTGTCATGTTCCTGTGTTACATGTTCTAGAATGTAGATGGATTAACAGCACACGTCATTACGTCCCCGCGCCACGCCGTCCGACGTCCCTCCAGAATTTCACGTATCGACATACAGTTGGTCTTCGTTATGATACTGTATACAGTTTAGGGTGTTAATTTTACAAAAGCTTCAAGTGCGGTTCATTATTTGTCGTGCTGTACGTGCAAATAGACTGCGTACTTACCTACTATATATTAACTGAAATACATGTATTTCACCTACTATACAGCAGGGAAGTACGCAGTTTGGGACGCAGACGTGCGCTCTTGTTTGCCGTAAAACGGTCGAGCGTTGCCGTGTGTGTACGTGTCCTGTCACACAATGCGGTGAAAACTCCCACACGACGTTAATAGTGTGATTAAGGTGTGTACGTGTCTGTAACGCACGTCGACAATGCGACTAAAACAGGAATACTCCACACGCCTTCATTCCATTTGTGTTTACTCTGAGTATGACTTTAATCGGATTAAGGTCATCAATAATCTCTGAGTATCGTCTTAATATCGGATTATTGTTGTCCATGTAAACGTACTGACTGTCTTCCATTAATGCTTGGATGCTAATTACCCCGAGGTTGAGCGCTAGCTAGTAACTTAAGGTCATCAATAATCTCTGTTTACACGCTAGTTCTTAATCCGAGTATGGTCTTAATCGGGTTCATATCGGAATATTGTTGTCCATGTAAACATACCGACTGTACAAATTTGTGTCAAACCTCCTTCAAGCACAAACTAAACATAATCTACACAAATACAGAAATAAACAAAAACAACTGTTAACTGTAGTTTAAAAAAAAACAAAACAAAAACAAACCTAAAGCAACAAACAAATTCCAACTTAGAATAATACACACACTGACGTCGAGGTCTGATCTAGAAATACAGAGACTAATACAGTAGCTACAATCGCTAGTGCGGATACAGTAATAATAATAATAGTAATAATAAGTTGAAGGAGTAACCTAGAAACTATATTCTGAAATAATGAAATTAGAGTCAAGATTAAACCCAGATGTAGAATTTAAGCCCAAAGGTATAAACAAAATAAAAGATTATGGATGATAAATTCTAGAAAAACACAAACTGCATGCGGTTTCGACTCTACGACCGGGTTGTAAGTGTGTGAGTTTTTGTGTATAGATTTCTGAACTGGAGTCATACATCAGATGTAAATTAAATACACTATATGGCCAAAAGTTTGTGCACCCCCGACCATGACACCCATGAGTCCTTTTTGAACACCTCATTTCATCAGATTTGCTGCTATAATGCGCTCCACTCTTCTGTGAAGGCTTTCCACTAGATTTCTGGGCATGGCTTTGGGGATTTGTGTGCGTGTTCGTTCAGCTACGAGAGCGTTAGTGAGGGTGAGGTGATGTAGAGGCGCTGATGTTGATGCGAGGAGACTCCAGTTCCAATTCATCCCAAAGGTGTTCAGTGGGGTTGAGGTCAGGGCTCTGTGCAAGACACTCAATTTCTTCTACCTTCTTCCAACCTTCACACGCCACGTCTTCATGGAGCTCGCTTTGTGCACAGGAGCGTTGTGATGCTGGAACAGTGTTTGGGCCTCTGAGTTCCAGTGAATGGGAACTTATAAATAACGCTACAGCGTATAGAGATGTTCTATACAACTGTGTGCTTCAGACTTTGTGGAGAAGAACCACATACTGTGTGGGTGCGATGGTCAGGGGTGCACATACTTTTGCTCGTAGTGTGTAGAAATACTGAAACTAGTCAAAGCCTAACCTACTGTAGATGCATGAAATATAAAAACTCAACATGGAGAAAAAAATTAAAATAATAATAATATTATTATTATTATTATTATTATTATTATTATTATTAAGTTGAAAACAAGATCCGGAATTTTTTGTGTTTTAACATCAAAACACAGAATGTTTATTTTAAATCTAGAAATGATATTTAGATATTTTATGATATTTCTAACGAGAGTTAGAATCAAAGCCCAACCTAGAAATGTGTCAAACAGATTATTATTTAAAACCTCAACCTTTTTTTTTTTTTTTTTTAACTTTTCATGGAAATATAAAACAATGTGTAAATGTGAATCCGTGGAAACGTGAACACGGAACGCGCAGAGCGGCATGAAAACCCAACCTAAAAAGTACACTTATAAATATTAACATATTAACCTAAATAAATGTAAACGCATATCGTTTTTTCTGGTTTTGTGTTTCTCATATTTTTGTCGTGTGGTTCTGGGGAAAAAAACGCAACTTTTATCGAAAACGCTCATGTATGATTACTGCGTCATCTCCACAATCCCGAGATGGCTGAACTTCATATTTTCAATCCCTTCAGGATTTTACGATCGCAGAAATTGACGCAAAAGCAAAGAAACGCCGCGATATTCTGAGGAACTTGAGATTTTTCAAAATGGCCGCGGATTTTGCGCAGGTCCAGGTCGAGACGTGACACGACTCAATACGAATACAGCTTAAAAGGTCTCGTTTACCAACAAACATCAACACGCAGAACAATTTCGTGCGATGTCGATTTCGCAGATTCGAGTCGTTTTCTTCAAAAAAAAAAAAAGAATTTCACCGCAAAATTCCGCAAAAAACCCCCCAAAATCGAGCATTTTTGGCCGCAACAATTATAAAAAAAAAAACCCCAAAAGCCTCCGCGCAGTTCTGTACGAACCGGTATTGTGACGCTGTTTTCGGTGTTCGGCGTTTCAGTTCCGCGCTGGAGCGATCTGTCTCGTGTGGAAGGAGCTGCATTTTACGATCACGTCGCCAAAACTAATGAAAATGGTGGAAACGCCGTATGAGGTTTCGGAATTAAACTGGATTCGGTGACCAGTGAGGATGCAGATCTGGCAAACCTGCACCCTGTCAGCACTTTACACACACACACACACACACACACACACACACACACACACAGTATTTCACTGTTAGCAGGATGAACTTGTACTAAAACTCAATATGTTGCATAGTGCTGATTTTTGAGTTTCTAGATTACTCTAAAGCTCACACCCACAAACACACACACACACACACACATACACACATACACACACACCCTTTCACACAAATTCACACACACACACACAGCACTAAGGGGCTTGTGGTCTACCAGAGGACAGTTCTGAGCAAACTTAAACTATTAACAGCAGCAAAAAGTAGCCAGGTCATATGCAGAGACACAAGTGTGTGTGTGTGTGTGTGTGTGTGTGTGTGTGTGTGTGTGTGTGTTACAATGAAATACAGTGACAGGATGGTGCGATGAGACAGAGTTACTGTTACCACACCGGAGTTGTTTATTTTCCTGGAACAGCTCGTCTGCAACGTGTTTTATTCGTTTTTAACACTTTCCGACTTGTAAATGTTTTTTTTACACGTTAAATGTATTAAAGAACGACACGTCATGCTTATTTAATAAATAAATAAATAAATAAAGTTCAAGTTTAATAGCTACATGTAATGTTCTGGAGCTCGGGTGAAACGAGTGCGTTCCTCTTCTCACTTACGTTATAGCAGCTACAAACCCTCACTCCCTCACCAGCAGCTTGTCTTTTTGTTGTTTGTTTGTTTGTTTGTTTGTTTGTTTGTTTGTTAACGCGAAACCGCACTGTCCTGAAGATGCAGCGGAAAAAAAACAACAACGTAAAGTTTACAGCTTTGACCTCTGACACCGGAGACTCCTTCCGTAAATGTTAAAGAAATAAACAGGTCCTTGCTTGAAGAAACCTTCACCTTGTGTATATATACCTATACGCAATTACACACAGCGTCCGCCGAGCGAGCTGTTACTATAGCAACGATAATATACTCATATAAACCTGTGAGTTATACTGTAGAAAATTATGATGTCGAATCCTCAGCTGTCAGCTTCATGATGCTGCCTGGGCACTGGTTGTGTACACACACACACACACACACACACACACACACACACACACACTCACAAATGAGAGGAATTTTCCCACAGAGTGGATGTTTAACACAACGTGTGTGGGTGCGTGATAACTGACGGAACACCACCACCACCAGGTCTTGCGTTTCGGGACGTGTGTGTGTGTGTGTGTGTGTGTGTGTAAGCGTGTGTTGGAATCGAACCCTGACGGTTTAACAAGCAGGATTTCTGACATGACAGTAATTCAGCATACACCACACTGCTTCCTCCTGTCACAGCAGCAGGAAAAACAGCATTTCAGTGGTGTGTGGAGGGGAAACACCGTCTCTAACCGGCACTGATGAATACACTCCGTAACATCGCTTATTATTAATCACCTTAATGACACTAACACACACGTATGTGATGTTACACTGAAACTGAGTACGTTTTTAGAGGACGGTACACACACACACACACACACACACACACATATGTGCTCTCATACTGCAGCACCTGCTACTCTAATGCTCACTCATTCCCTCACACACACACACACACACACACACACACACACACAAGTCTTTCTACTCACATATCTCTTGAGCTTTTTCTCCGGTGGGGATTTAACCAGCCATCCGGTACACACCACGTCCCCTGCGCTCATGTCTGTGTCCGGTGTGTGTGTGTGTGTGTGTGTGTGTGTGTGTGTGTGTGCGAGGCTGTGTGTGCGCACACTGAATGCAGAGCTAATCTGATGTCAAGCCTCCAGCGACCAGACAAGGAACTAACAACATCGATCACACACACACACACACACACACACACACACAGAGAGAGAGAGCGTATGTGTGAATGTGTGTGTGTGTGTGTGTGTGTAAGTGAGAGCGAGCGTGTCAGTGTGTGTGAGTGCGTCTGCGTGCGTGCCTGTAAGTGAATCTGAAAGAGAGAGGACATGTATTTGCATGAAAGCAGTCTGTGCGTGTGTGTGTGTCTGGAGAGGGAGAGAGAGAGAGAGAGAGAGAGAGAGGTCCCTCCTTTTGGTGGCCAATGACAAAACAGCACATGACCTTGTGTGTGTGTGTGTGTGTGTGTGTGTGTGTGTGAGTGTGTGTGGGATAGACACAGAATCAGAGTATAAAATGATGTGAGTGGGTTTTTAATGGTTTACTAGGAGAGAGAGAGAGAGAGAGAGAGAGAGAGAGAGAGATACTCTTATTAGTTAAAGGTGTGTGTGTGTGTTTATTTCTACATGGCTTTCTTAACACCAAATGTAGTCAATCAGCTAAGACGCTCATATTGCTAACAAATAATGAACATTTACAGCCTCCAGTTTAGCACGGACGCGATTACATCGTCAAACACTCTCACTTCAAAAGATGGCGTTTATCTCAGTAGCACCGCAACTTAAACACGGATTAGGGTTAACGAATGAGCTTTAAACCTTTGTGAATCGCAGCGGAATGTTAAAACGAGATCGCGTTTAAATCATTTGACTTTTTTAAGCTAAACTATAATGTATAACTCAAAACGTACGGTGTGTGTAAGTTGAAATATTGTGTGTGTTATACTTGGTTTGTTTTTGTTTTTTTCCATGTTTGTGCGTCAATTAAATGTCTCGGATGCCTTGCTCCTATTTAAGAAAAATCTCAGGAAGGTTGAGCTCAGCAGCTGCGTAACCCGACTCTGAAGTCCAGCAACTTTCCCCGTGTAAACAAGTACAACACTCATAACCATGGTGTCAGTGTACTGAGGGAAATGTGCCAGGGTGCAATAATCATTATTACTAACCCTATTATTCATTTAGCTGGCTTGAGTTATTCATTTCTCCTGATTTCTGTCAGTAAAATAACTTTAGCTCATGCTAAGTGCCTTTCTGAGAGGATTACATAACGTTGTGTGAAAATATGTGAATTTGTCGCCCTCTGGTGGCTGAAGTTAATTACAACAGCCACGTTGTTTCCTCCCAACGAAATGAAATGTACTACGTTTTTCACAAGGTGAAATCTTTATCGATAACGTGTGTTGTTTTATAATTTATATGTATATAATAATAATAATAATAATAATAATAATAATAATAATAATAACAACACTGAATCGACTTTATTAAGGGTTTGTTTTTGTCTCTTTGGTTCTCGCGAGATTTCCGCGAGACTTGGTGTCAACGTTGAAAAGGGGGCGTATGCCAGGCATGTTGAGTCTGGTATTGACGTTTGTTGTTGTTGCGTTTTTTTAATTTACATTTTATTTAATGTTTAAGAAAATCGATTTCTGGATTAAATATCTCATGAAAAGCCGCGCGCGGAGTGCACAAAATGTCTGACGAAGAGCTGCCGTCCACTTCCGGCGAGCGCGCGGGCGAAAAGGAGCAGGTGAGAGAGAGACACAGGCAGAAAGAGAGTGCGCGCGCGAGAGAGAGAGTGACGGAGAGAGAGCGCGAGGGCGCGCGAGAGGGAGAAGTTTATCTGTGGTGGATTCGGGAGAACATGGCGGGATGGGAAGATGTTCTCAGCACTGCGACTGGATTTGTTTATTTATTGATTGATTTAGGTCGTAAAAACGGGGCGAAAGGAATCATTTACAGCAGTGAAAGTCGAGCTACATAAAATTATAGCTCCTGTTTTCCCCCCTTTAGCTTTAAGTCCCAGTTTGAGGTGTTTCAGCTGCTTCAGTTTAATAACAAACACAGAAAAAAGACTCCTTGATCTCTTATAGTGTTAAATTTACACCTACAATTAACACCTTTATACAAAAACAGCTCGACTGAACGCCAAAATATGGTCTATTACTTACTGCACCGAAAAGCCACACATTAAAGGTGCAGTGTGTCATCTTTAAAAGTCCAGTGATAATCCTAATTTGTTTGAAATGAACAAGCACAGAGTTAGTTTATCTCTTATAGTGTTCACTTTACACCTTCGATGCTAAATTAACACCTGTACGCAAAAGAAAAGACACTTACGGTGTTGAATTAACACCTACAAGGCTGCGTATAAAAACATTAAAGGTGCAATGCGTCATTTTCAAAGCTGGTCCCAGACCTGTAATAATAACCCGTGTGTATCCGGATATCCATCCATCCATCTTCTACACCGCTTATCCTTCCTTCAGGGCCACGGGGAACCTGGAGCCTATCACAGGGAGCATGGGGCACAAGGCGGGGTACACCCTGGACAGGGTCCCAATCCATCACAGGGCACAATCACACACACACTCACACACCCATTCATACACTACGGACACTTTGGACACGCCAATCAGCCTACCATGCATGTCTTTGGACTGGGGGAGGAAACCGGAGTACCCGGAGGAAACCCCCGCAGCACGGGGAGAACATGCAAACTCCGCACACACAGGGCCACGGTGGGAATCGAACCCCCGACCCTGGAGGTGTGAGGAGAACGTGCTAATTTAGCCTAACACTTCTGCTTAAATGTATTTTTTTTCCCTGACCCAGATATTGTATGAGAAACGTTTGTAATAGAGCCGTGTTGCTAAACGTGTGCGTGCGCGCGTGTGTGTATTGTAGGCTCGTCCGTTCCAGCTGGCTCCGCCTCCAAAAGCCGCGATGAAAGAATCGACAGTGGATCCTGAGTACGAAGAAAAAAGAGTGAGTGTTAATTACAGCTCCTCGGAGCTTTATAAGACTGTAATAAGTGTTGTATAGGGTGCGTATATGTTTATGCAACTTCAGACACATCTCTCTCTCTCTCTGTAGAAAGCGGATCGGGCGAACAGGTTTGAGTTTTTATTAAAACAGACGGAGCTCTTCGCTCACTTCATTCAGCCGGCGAGTGTAAAATCTCCCACGTCTCCCCTGAAAGTGCGACTTGGCCGACCTCGAGTTAAACCAGATGAGAAACAGTGCCTGCTGTCAGTGGGAGAGTGAGTCTCACACACACACACACACACACACGGCTTCATTTATAAATCTTATCGTAAACTTTTGTGTAAATATTTGCGTAAGACAAGCCGAAGTAAAAATTTCCGCCCTGTAAAGTGCAAAGCGCATTCCCAACACGGCTCATTTGCATGCAGCGACGCCCACCGAGCTCCATATAAGGTAAAGTGCACAGACAGCTGGGAGTGAAATGAGTGATCAGAGTAAAGACTGATACACAGAAGTATTTAGTAATATAATAATATAACTAATAATAATGTACATAAAGCGGGATGAGTGTGTGTGTGTGTGTGTGTGTGATTATTGATTATTGATCGTGTGTTGGTCAGTAATCGTCATCGGCGTACGGAGCAGGAGGAAGATGAGGAGTTGCTGTCAGAGAGCAGAGAGGCCACCAACATCCTCGTCCGCTTCGAGGAGTCACCATCATGTGAGTTACACACACACACACACACACACACACACACACACACACACACACACTGAGTGAGTTAGTGAGTGATTACCTGATTTATCGATTAAAGTACTGACTGATTAATTTGAATACTTGATTGATTCACTGATGAAGTAATCGATACATTGGTAAATTGACTCACTGAGTGATTGATTGATTGATTGATTGATTGATTGGTGTGTAGATGTGAAGAACGGTGCTCTGAGAGATTACCAGATCAGAGGACTGAACTGGATGATTTCTCTCTATGAGAACGGCATCAATGGCATCCTGGCTGATGAAATGGTATCTCACACACACACACACACACACACACACACACACACACTTCAGTATGTGTGTGTATATGTACGTATATATTTATGTTTGTTACACATGCAGGATGTGTATAGTATTTGTGTGTGTGTGTGTAGGGTTTGGGGAAGACCCTGCAGACGATAGCGTTACTTGGGTATCTGAAGCACTACAGGAACATCCCCGGCCCACACATGGTCCTAGTGCCCAAGTCCACGCTGCACAACTGGATGTACGAGTTTAAACGCTGGGTTCCGTCACTGAGAGCCGTCTGTCTGATCGGGGACAAAGACGCCAGAGTGAGACGCTCACACAAACACATACACCCGTCTACCTCCGTCTATCTGTCTCTCCGTCTCTCTCCCCTTCTGACTCTATACGTTAAACTTTAATGTGTGTGTGTGTGTTGTGTAGGCAGCGTTTATCCGTGACGTGATGATGCCGGGTGAGTGGGACGTGTGTGTGACGTCGTATGAGATGGTGATCAGAGAGAAGTGTGTGTTTAAGAAGTTTAACTGGAGGTACCTGGTGATCGACGAGGCTCATCGCATCAAAAACGAAAAGTCCAAGGTGAGCGTGAGAACACGGTCCGACCCTGACGCCCAGATACTGACGCTTTATTCAATTAAACAATATTCCATATAAACCATAAATATTCAATAGAAACTATAAACAATAAAACTGATCAATCTTTCACACAGCGGTAGCTCACTTTTATTTTATAAACATGAAAACATTTTTTTAAATCGGTATTTTATTTATATTTAAAGACATTATGATCACTGCTGAGCATAATCACACATTTCTGTCTGTGTCTCTCTCTCTCTCTGTCTCTCTCTCTCCGTCTCTCTCTCTCTGTCTCTCTCTCTCTCTCTCTCTGTCTCTCTCTCTGTCTCTCTCTCTGTCTCTCTCTCTGTCTCTCTGTCTCTCTCTCTGTCTCTGTCTCTCTCTCTCTCTCTCTCTCTCTCTCCGTCTCTCTCTCTGTCTCTCTCTCTCTGTCTCTCTCTCTCTCTGTCTCTGTCTCTCTCTCTCTCTGTCTCTCTCTCTCTCTCTCTCTCTCTCTCTCTGTCTCTCTCTCTCTCTCTCTCTGTCTTTCTCTCTCTCTCTCTCTCCCTCTCTCTCTCTGTCTTTCTCTCTCTCTCTCTCTCTCTCTCTCTCTCTCTCTCTCTCTCTCTCTCTCTCAGTTATCTGAAATCGTCCGTGAGTTTAAGACGACGAATCGTCTTTTACTGACTGGAACTCCATTACAGAACAACCTGCATGAGCTCTGGTCTCTACTCAACTTCCTGCTTCCAGATGTGTTTAACTCCGCCTCTGTGAGCATCACACACACACACACACACACACACACACACACGGTTTAAAGATATTCACTGACATGTGTATGTGTGTGTTTCAGGACTTTGATTCGTGGTTTGACACTAACAACTGTCTGGGTGATCAGAAGC
>NC_071282.1:942062-959562 GCF_023375685.1 Ictalurus furcatus
CACATTCAGACCAAACTGGACACAAGTTATCAAAAGAATACTGATATTCCAAACAGTTTGCTTGTAATGTGCCAACAATTCTGATGTTTTTCTGTCTTTTCGTGTGTGTAGCTGTGTTCTGGGAGCGCTGTAATGAACTGCAGGACATTGAGAGGATCATGGCTCAGATCGAGAGAGGAGAAGCTCGAATCCAGAGACGCATCAGCATTAAAAAAGCCCTTGATGTGAAGGTCAGATTAAAATACACACCGTTACTACATCACCAGACTGTAAACATTACTAAACATTACTCCTTATTCCTACCTACAATATCACTATACCGTACATTCTTATATTACTGTTAATTGTGTGTGTGTGTGTGTGTAGATAGCGCGGTATAAAGCTCCGTTCCACCAGTTGCGTATACAGTACGGCACTAATAAAGGGAAGAACTACACAGAGGAGGAGGATCGCTTTCTGATCTGCATGCTGCACAAGATGGGATTCGATAAGGAGAACGTGTACGAGGAGCTGCGGCAGTGTGTGAGGAACACACCCCAGTTCCGCTTCGACTGGTTCATCAAGTCCAGGACCGCCATGGTCAGTGTGTGTGTGTGTGTGTGTGTGTGTGTGTGTGTTTGTGAACATGACCTGTGCCAATAGTTAGTACCTCTGTGTTCTATTCAACAGGAAGCTGCCTACATAGGCACCATTTACACTCATCCTATTTAGATTTGTTTAGTTGTTTACTGTGTGTGTGTGTGTGTGTGTGTGTGTGTTTCTCAGGAACTTCAGAGACGCTGTAACACACTCATCTCTCTGATCGAAAAAGAAAACACAGAGATCGAGGAGAAAGAAAAAGCGGAGAAAAAGAAAAGAGCTCCCAAAGGACAATCAGTAATGTCTCCTTCTCTTCTCATCTCGAATCTTCTCATCTCTAATCGTCTCTTCTGTAATCTGCTCTTCGCTCCTCTAATCTTCTCTTCTTGTCTCTTCTCTTCTTGTCTTGTCTCTTCTCTAATCTTCTCTTTTCATCTCTTCTGTAATCTTCTCTTCTCTTTTTCTCTCTTCTCTTCGCTCCTCTAATCTCTTCTTGTCTTTTCTCGTCTCTTCTCTTCCCTAATCTTCTCTTTTTGTCTCTTCTCGTCTCTTCTGTAATCTTCTCGCCTCTTCTCTTTTCGTCTCTTCTCTTTTCGTCTCTTCTCGTCTCTTCTCTAATCTTCTCATCTCTAATCATCTCTTCTGTAATCCTCTCTTCTCTTCTTCTCTCTTCTCTTCTCCTCTCTTCTCTTCGCTTCTCTAATCTTCTCTTCTCGTCTCTTCTATTCTTGTCTCAATTTTCTCTTCTTGTCTCTTTTCTTTTCATCTGTTTCTTTTCTCTTCTGTCTTTTCTCCCTTTCTCTTCTTGTTCTTGTCTCTTCTGTATTTTCTCTGCTCTTGTTTTTATCTTCTCTTCTATTTTCTCTTTTTTCTCCTTTCTAAATGCATACATATTGAAGGCACCCATTGCTTCTTTATTATTATTATTATTATTATTATTATTAATATTATTTAAGTTTTTTTGTTTGTTTGTTTCTCTCCCTGTCTCTTTCTCTTCTTCACTCTCTCTCCCTCTCCCCCTTTCTTTTAGCAGGCCCAGAAGCGTAAAGCTGAAACCTCATCTGACAGGAAGGACAAGAAGTTGAAGACCTGAGTTGCAGATTTTCTTTTTGTTACTTTCAGTAATGGAGTACGAAGATTCAGCACACAGCAGCTAAACAAAAAAAATACGCAAAGCTATAATGTAATGTTCAGCGAAGTTCAGCGTTAGGTCTAGAGCACAGGAGAAAATTTACCAAAAACATTCATCATTTCTTTACGATTAAGTTTTTCTCAGCTTTCGCTTTAAACACATTCGATGCACTTTTTTTGTGGAAATTTTAAATCACAATTTATTTATTGCACGCTGACATGCAATTAGCAATTTTTCAAAAATCCAATATATTCTTTATCTGTTTTTATGTTACAATACGATATTATTCTCGCGTGCTCTGCTTTGGCTTTATAAGCCGCTCAGTGATTGGGTAAATTTTTCCTTAATCACCCAGGTATCCCTGATGAAACCTAGAAATTGTGTGTGGGTTTAATTTTAAATTTAAAAAAAAAAAACCCTACGTTTTATTTCACGCAAAGTTTTATTTACCCGAACTTCTCACAACTAAAACATCATTTGTTAAGTGTCATTTGAAGTGCTGATATATATATATATATATATATATATATATATATATATATATATATATATATATATATATAGATATATATATTTTAATAAGCCGAAAGTAGCTTCATTGTTAGCTAAAATAGGTCTGAAGTTATAATCATGAACCTGATTGTCAGTGTTTATACTTTGTTCTTAATTAAACATTAAGAAAGGTGGCCAAATTATTAAAGTGACTTGCACTAGCATGATGTTAAGTAGCAAGCTACGGAATATCTTATATCTTTCTGTATCGGATCTAAAAATACCGTATAAAAACCTATACATACCAAAAATCTATATGAAGCTTCCTTTATCCTTCTGGGGAAATATTAAAACTAGCAATGAGAATATTTTTAAGGGTCAGGCGGGGAATAAGACAACAACAATAGCAAAGTTTTTCTTTATTGATCCTTTCTTTTCCCCTCAGAAGAGTTTTGTGTAACTAAAAATACCATACTTTATTAAAGATCATTTACATATTACAGTTTAGCATTAATCTGGTTTATGTGCATCTTTATATATGTCTGGTTTCAGTGTTATTAAAAAATAATCCTAAATGATATTTTTGTTGTTTTTTTTTTCTTGTGTGTTTGCTGTTAATTTTAGTATCAGATACCATAAAAAAAAAACAGTTAATGTGCTAGTTAAGGTGGCAAACTAGCTAGCTAACATGAATTATCATCTATTATTATTTATTGTTTCTACTGTGGAAAAAAAATGTCGTGTAAATTTGAGACCTTTGAAGGAGGTAAAACTTATTAATTTCATTTAGTTTCTGTGCTAATTCTGAGCTAGCACGTTAGCACTGCTGTGCTCGAATGAGGCTGATAGCTTTAAGCTAATCCTGTGCTGCCTATTGCTAATCCTAGTCATAAACTGACTCTTAAAGTAGGAAACTTTTGTGGTTTTGTGTGAAATTGGTGTGTTTAGTATGAAATTAGTCCATAAAAACAAAGAAAGAAAAATAAATCTAAATGTTCTTCCACGGCGTGGATATTGTATATTCCAGTATTTATGCGTTCTGATGACGCCATTTTGAAACTGATCCACTGAGGTAAAGGAGCGATATAATACCACATTTTGAACGCATGGAGGCGCTGTGGTTCCATTTAATCGTTGGTTTCATTTATTCCATCTTTCCCTTTGCACCTTTCATTTTCTCTCATCTCATTTTCCTCCTCTCGTGTAAATTACAGAGTATGATGCTTGCGTGTATTACATTCCTACATGGGCTTAAAACAGTTAAAATATTCAGCACGTAAAACAACATTCACCCAAATAACGCTTTATTAAAGTTTAACCGGTGATATTAAATATGATTTATTATTATCAGCATCATCATCATCATCATCATCATCATTTCTTCCTATAAACACAACAGCACACTTTGTGCATCAGTGCTCCTTTTAATGTTCCTCTCTCTGCGACTTCACTTGCTCCTCTTCACTTCCTGTCATTTTTAAACCATTCCAAATAATTCAGTAGAGTGTTTTTTAAGTAGAAACGTTGCCCAGGAACCTCTCAAAATCTTTACCATCATTAACTATGCAATCTTTGAGTATGCATAAATATGCAAATCATGCAAAGTCTCTATTTGGAAATGAGAGCACCTTTGAATGGGTGTGCCTTTAAGGCCATAGATGGGAATGTGGGTGTGCCTTTCAGTAGAAACCAGGGACTGATTATTGATGATGTGATGCAGAGGATTGATTATTTATTATCTGAAGCAGGTGATTGGTTATTGATTGTCTGAAGTGAAGGACTGATTATTGATTATTTGAAGCAGGGGATTCATTAGTGATTATCTGAAAGGAGAAAATGATTATTGATTATCTGAAGCTGGGGATTGATTATTGATTGTCTGAAGCAGGGGATTGATTATTGATTATCTGACACAGAGAATTGGATTATTGATTACCTGAAGCAGGGGATTGATTAGTGCTTATCTGAAGCAGGGGATTGATTAGTGATTACCTGAAGCAGGGATTGATTATCGATTTTCTGAAGCAGGGATTGATGATTGATTATCTGAAGCAGGGATTGATTAGTGATTATCTGAAGCAGGGGACTGATTGGTGATTATTTGAAGCAGGGGATTGATTAGTGATTATCTGAAGCAGGGATTGATGATTGATTATCTGAAGCAGGGATTGATGATTGATTATCTGAAGCAGGGGATTGATTGGTGATTATCTGAAGCAGGGGACTGATTGGTGATTATCTGAAGCAGGGATTGATTAGTGATTACCTGAAGCAGGGGATTGATTAGTGATTATCTGAAGCAGGGGACTGATTGGTGATTATCTGAAGCAGGGGATTGATTAGTGATTATCTGAAGCAGGGGACTGATTGGTGATTATCTGAAGCAGGGGATTGATTAGTGATTACCTGAAGCAGATGATTGATTAATGATTATCTGGAGCAGGGGATTGATTAGTGATTATCTGAAGCAGGGGACTGATTGGTGATTATCTGAAGCAGGGGATTGATTAGTGATTATCTGAAGCAGGGGACTGATTGGTGATTATCTGAAGCAGGGGATTGATTAGTGATTATCTGAAGCAGGGGACTGATTGGTGATTATCTGAAGCAGGGGATTGATTAGTGATTACCTGAAGCAGATGATTGATTAATGATTATCTGGAGCAGGGGATTGATTAGTGATTATCTGAAGCAGGGGACTGATTGGTGATTATCTGAAGCAGGGGATTGATTAGTGATTATCTGAAGCAGGGGACTGATTGGTGATTATCTGAAGCAGGGGATTGATTAGTGATTATCTGAAGCAGGGGATTGAATACTGATTATCTGAAGTCAGGAACAGATTATTAAATAAAGCTAAATAATGAATCTGCACATGACAATTGATGCAATTTACAAAGAAAGTTATTTTTTATTCTGCTAGTTAGCAAGCTGTTACGACTCTGTATATGTTTTAGAGGAAACGGAGCAGACAAATCTCTGAGGAAATCTGTTCAGCCTCATTGTTCTTGCTGCCGAGGTCGAGTTTGTTCCTGCCGAACAATCCACTCCCCCACACGCTCCTCCTCCTGTGCTGCAAGAGCGAAGTGTGTGAAAGAGGGGCCAGTCATCGAGGCCGCGATGACTTAAAAACAGTATTGAAACTTTCTCTCTTTTTTTTCCTTCTCTTTCTTCAACCACAGCATTTCATCAATGTTGAACCAAGGTCCATTTTCTTTTTCATTTCCCTCCACGACTGGAGAAAAGAACAGACGATTCATTGCAAGGACGCTGCCTCCGTCTGCAATTAGATTTTTTTAGATTCTGACCCATTGTGTGAGGTTTAGTCCTGAGTCCAGACATTTTAAGTTTAAAAAAAAAAGATTCATTCTCACAATTAATGTTAAGATAAAACCCCAATATTAATGATGTGACTATTTTAGGTTTGACATGTTATAGCGCTGTTGTCAAAAATGAGTTGAAATGGAAACGTTTTCGAGGGGAAGAGGGGGATGCGCTTGTCCTTTATTGTCACTGGAGGGTGGAATTAAAGTGTCACAGTATGGAAAAAAAGCTAAATATTGAAATGAAGGAGCTAAAGCTGTAAGGCTAACGTACATCCAACAATATCTTTTATGTATGTAGACACAGGCTGAAATCTTCCTGCTGTTCGAATGTCATCGCCGTAATTTCACTTATCGTGTAAAATGGCCGTGATCGCGTACAGCTTCACGTTCTCCTTAACTACAAACTGGAATTGGGTTGGGAGGTGGAGCTAAAAGGACAGGGTCCAGGGGGCGGGGCTGAGGATAATATATTCAAATGAGCACTGGGTATAAATGGAGGATGTGTTAATGTTTGATATTTGTGTGTGTGTGTGTGTGTGTGTGTTAGTAGAAAGTGGGGTGTTAATAAGGTAGATGAATTCATTTTTAAGGTGAGAACTCATAAATAGCAGCTCTTTGTAAGGTGAGTAATATTTGTGTGCGGCTTCCTACTGTCTCTCTCACACTCTCTCTCTCTCTCTCACACACACACTCACGCACACACAAACACACACGCACACACACACCACACATGCACGCACATATACACACTCGTGATTAGTGTGAGCCTTTTTCCCTCAAGTTTTTAGTCCATCTGTTCTGAAGCAAAAATCTTCCGTCTGCCTGCTCACACACTCACACACACACACACACACACACACACACACACACACACACACACACGATTTATCTTTCTCTAATTTGTCTCTCCAAGTAGAACCCTTTTTTGGAAGCTCCAAATTGTTAATTATCCAGCGATCCCTTAAAGAACTCTTGAAGAAGCTTTTTTTCCCCTAAGACTGTATGTGCTTAGAACATTTGAGAACCCTTAAGTGTTTTTTGCTAGCCCCTCTTGAGGAACCCTTGATGGTTCTATGTAGAAACCTACAATGTTTTCCTATCAGAACCCTATTCTAGAAGCTAAGAACCAAGTGAACCTTTAAAAAAAAAACTTGAAGAACCCCCCTGATTCCCTCCCCCCCCAACCCAGGATTGTATGTGCTTAGAACATTTTAGAACCCTTAAGTGTTCTTTAGTAGTCCTTCTGAAGGAACCATTCATGCTTCTTTGTACACTCTTAAAAATGAAGGTTCCAAAAAGGTGTTTTCAGCCTGATGCCATAGGAGAACCCTTTTAAGTTGCGCCAAGAACCTTTTAATCTGAAGTTCTTTAGAGAATCATCTGGTGCTTTAAAGAACCCAGAAATGGTTCTTCACAGCAATGCCACAAGGAACCATGTTATCATAAGTTCTTTAAAAAAAACAAACACCTTTGTTAGTTATTTTACGGAACCAAAATAAGGTTCTTAACAGTGATGCAAGGAGAACCTTTTCCAGTCCCACCAAGAACCTTACAGGGTTCAGTTTAAGCTCTAATAAAACATCTTTAATCTCCAAAGAACCATGTAGCTCAACTCAAGAACCCTACAATGAAAAATGGTTTGTGACAAGAAGAACTCATGGTGCTGTAAAGAACCATTGAAGAACTTTTATTTTAAGAGTGTAGAACCATACAGTGGTGTTCTTCTTTCAGAACCCTTGTTTTGGAAGCTAAGAATCCTTAATTATCCAATGATCCCATAAAGAACCGTTGAAGAACCCATTTTTGTAAGAGTGTGTGTGGTACAAACTCCAGATTATTGCTTGTTATTTTCTCCTTTTTGTTTTGTCTAGAACCCGCAGAGAGTTTAACATTTAGCTTCTCCATCACGTTGACGTAAGTTCCATGGTAAAAGCGTCATGCTTGGGTTCTCCAGTGTCACATCATCAGCTTTATCTGTAACTTGCGAGTGTAGCGGTTTAGCTACGGAACGCATCCTGAACTAGCGACAGCTATTCACTCGCTTTGTTCGCACACTAGCATGGCTAGCTAATTAAATTAGGCTAACTAGTGGCTAGCAAATTAGCCGCACGAGCCGTGATGTTGTTTACTGCAAATACGAATATAAATGTGACATCAACGGTTCAATTATCGTGCTCGTGGAGATTATTATGGGATGGCGTACGTTGACAAAGTCACATGACAACACAGTTGTTGAATTTCTGCAAAATGCGAAGCTCAGAGGGACTGCGGAAGAATTCTGTATTATTTTATTTAAAGAATAGATCTGGTACTGAAAGTGTAGTGGGCCACACACACACACACACACACACACACACACACACACACTCATTAGTACCCAAATGACCCAGTGTGACAAAACCTCAGTCACGTTCGCTTTGTTGTTCACTGAAGTGGAAATCCAATCTCCTGCTCTGTGTGTGTGTGTGTGTGTGTGTGTGTGTGTGTGTGTGTGTGTGTGTGTGTGAACACTATGCTTGTTACATGCCCTTCTTTATTCCGCGGACGAGTGTTAACGTGTCCGAGACAGAAAATGAAGACGAGAGACGGAACGAGAGCGAGAGACGATGAAGCGAACTAGAGTAGAAAAAACGGGAGGATGGAGGGGGGGAGAAAGAGTGATAAAAAAGAAAGGGGGAGTGAATGAGAGGAGCGAGAATCAAATGGGAGGAAGAGAAATGGAGAGGCTTATTGAAAGAGATGTTGGGAGGAAAGACAGAGTGAAATAGGTCAAAGAGTGGAGAGGAGGAAGTAAAAAAAACACGGAGGGAAAGAGTGGGAGTGTAACGGCGAGAGAGAGAGAGAGAGAG
This sequence comes from Ictalurus furcatus, assembly GCF_023375685.1. Taxonomy (NCBI): domain Eukaryota; kingdom Metazoa; phylum Chordata; class Actinopteri; order Siluriformes; family Ictaluridae; genus Ictalurus; species Ictalurus furcatus. Next base: position 950,441 of record NC_071282.1, read on the forward strand.
AGAGAGAGAGAGAAAGGAAGAAGTGGATTGACGGAGAGACTAAAAGATAATAAATAGAATAAATAAAGGCGGATGGCGAGAGAGGATGGAGGGGAAAGAAGGTGGAGAGGAAGATGGAGGGATAGATTGAAAGAGAGGGAGTGGAATAGGCGGAGAAGAAAAAAGGGATGAGAAGAAAGACAAAGAAAGGACGAGTGAAAGAGAGGAAAATGGTTCTTTAAGTGTTCATTGTATAAATTCGGGTTCTTCTAAAAACGGGTTCTGCTTGGAAGAATGTTGTAGGGTTCTCTAGGGTTAAGGGTTCTAGATTTTCTAAAGTGTTCTTCCTTTGCTTCTTTACTAGCTTCATAAAAAGGGTTCTACTTGGAACACGCTGTTGTAGGGTTCTACCCATTTTACTTTTAAGAGTTTGCTCAGGGGGGAAACAAAGAACCCATAGGAGTTCAAATATTCTAAGAGTGTACGACTAATAAGGAAGCTGTAGGGTTCTACTTAGAACCTTTAATGAGTCCCCCAGAGGGAAATACTTGTGGGTTCTTTAAGAGTTCACTGGATAACCAAGGCTATTTAGCGTCCAAAAAAACTTCAACTTCAGACTGTTAAAGGGCTCTCTGTCAAACATTTCCGTTTCCTTTAGAGCGACAGCTGGAGAACCCTGAGGAGTCGTAAAAGTGTAGACTCGTCGATAAAAAGGGTTCTCTCAGGGCGCACTGGATAATTAATGGTTCTTAGTTCCTTAGACAGGGAAACGCTGTTGTTAAAACTCTTAAAGGTTCCCATATAGAACACCTAAAGGACCCTTGAGAACGCAGTACCCGGTGTTTGTACATGTACACGCGTTTCTGACTGTTAAACTCTTTTATGTAACTGATCATTAAATTCTCGGTGTCTCTCGGATTAAACAACTCGGACGTATCTGAGCTGAAGGAAGACATTTTTACACTCCAATTCGTAATTATCGCCTTTTCTTTAAATATATATTTAATTTTTTTTCATTGTTCTGCGGTTCTTTAATTCCACACGGCTGCCTGAAAGTAACACGATGATTACGGAGTGACTTTATTCATCAATTCTCTCTCTCTCTCTCTCTGATACCGTTCCCTTTTTTAATGAGAAAGTGTCTTTATTTTAAGGTTTAAACTCTACTACTGAGTGTGTGTGTGTGTGTGTGTGTGTGTGTGTGTGTGATGAACCAAGGTCGATGTAAAAGTTATCCGTGTGGAACACGACTGTATTCTCTCATCCATAAAGTGTTCAGAGTTCATCCTGTCAGAAATATGTGTTTAAAACATCGGGGGTCAATTAGAGGTCGTTTAATATCCGTTACCCCACGGCGCTGCCGAGTTCTGCGTGCTGATTGGCCAGAAGGTGTTGATTAGTTCTCTATAACAGCACGATTTTTGTTATTATTATTATTATTATTATTATTATTATTATTATTATATATAATTATTGTTATATTATTATTTTAATTTTTTATTATTATTTTTATTTTTATTTTTATTTATTATTATTATTATTATTATTATTATTATTATTATTATTATTTTTGTACATTTTGAATCAGCATATGTTCATCCTGGTGTAAATCTTCTGTTTCATCAGAGAGAAAGCATAGGATTAAAAGATACATAGTTTCTCCCTCTTTTAATCACCACGAGTAGCATATCTTAAGATCTCTCTCTCTCTCTCTCTCTCTCGCTCTCTCTCTCTCCATCTCCTTTTCTTTTCATTATTCTTTTGTAGCGTTGCTTTCATCTCACTTTAAATGGACCCACAAAGTCACCTGTACTTTGAATTAAGAGAGAGAGAGAGATAGCAGAGATAAGGAACTTAAATGGAAGTCGCTGTGTGTGTGTGTGTGTGTGTGTGTGTGTGTGTGTGTGTGTGCATCTCATGAGGATGAAAGACATTATGAGGACAAAAATAATTTTTCCCGTAAGAGATATGCATTGAAATTTGTAGTGGGGACCTTGGGGATGAATGGGTGTGTGCGCGTGTGCGTGCGTGGGTGTGTGTGTGTGTGCGTGTGTGTGTGCGCGTATGTGTGTACGTGTGTGTGTGTGTGTCCATGTGTGTGCGTGTGTGTGTGTGCGTATGTGTGGTAACTATATCTAGGACCACCGCAGAACATTTGGTTCCCACAAGTACAGTAGTACCAGAATGTGTGTGTGTGTGGTGTGTGTGTGTGTGTGTGTGTGTGCACCATGAGGATGAAAGACGTTATGAGGGCACAAATTATGGTTCCCACAAGGGAATGGTAGGATGTGGTGTGTGTTTTTATATACGGTCTATACAGGTGCATCTCAAAAAATTAGAATATCATTGAAAAGTTATTTTTTTCCCGTAATTTAATTCAAAAAGTGGAACTTTCATATATTCTGGTTTCATTACACATAAAGCGAAAGATTTCAAGCCTTTTTTTGTTTGTTTTAATCTCGATGATTACGGATTACAGCTCACAGAAATCAAAAATCCACTTTCGCAAAATATTGTAATAAAGAATTTATAATACAGAAATGTGGACCTGAGAAGACTCTAATCAGATCATTAACTCCAAACACCTGTGAAGGTTTCCTGAGTCTTTAATCTCTCAGTCTGGGTCAGTACACACACACAATCACGGGGAAGATGAAAGTAAATGCTGCATTTCATTTGGAAATCAAGGTTCCGGAGTCTGGAGGAAGGGTGGAGAGGAACAGAATCCGAGCTGCTTGAAGTCCAGTGTGAAGTTTCCACAGTCGGTGATGATTTGGGTTGCCATGTCATCTCCTGGTGTTGGTCCAGTGTGTTTTCTCAAGTCGAGAGTCGATGCAGCGTCTACCAGGAGATTTTAGAGCACTTCATGCTTCCATCTGCTGACGAGCTTTATGGAGATGCTGATCTCCTTTTCCAGCAGGACTCTGCACCTGCCCACAGTGCCAAAACTTCTGGTTCATTCATAGTATTACTGTGCTTGATTGTCCAGCTGACTCAACTTCTGATTTCTACTTCTAACGTTTGCAACGAACACGTCATACACTTTATAGTTTAAACTCTTTAGAATGTATGAATATGCATGAATATGCAAATTATTAACATCCCCACATCTTCCATTCTCCCGATAACGTTACCACCTATTGGCAGTAGCTATCTAGCTATCTTTAGCTTTGAGATTTTACAGTGAAAATTTTCCAGGTACCACATTATCTGCAGATATATTCCCTACAGAAGCGTTTTAATTCGTTTCTTTGTTTACTTGTTTGTTTATTTGTTTATTAGGTCCTACGGGCTGAATGATGTTCATTGTTAATTGTGTTCTGTCAGTATTCGACGGTTCGAACTTCCAGTCGCTGATGTCCTGTTAGTGGCCGTTTGATTGCTTGAATAATCTAGAAAGCAGTAAGAATCGCAGCTCCGCGGTGCTTGTTCAAGTCCTCCGTCGTGAAGCGTCGCCTCTCGAACAAGGAGGGGGTGGGGGGGGGGGATGGTTTCTTAGAAACTCAGTGTGCTTTTATAGAGAAATAAGGTTATGTGTGTGTGTGTGTGTGTGTGTGTGTGTGCTTATTGCAGTTGCTTACAAGGTGCTATGAGCAATTAAAGGAATGATTATAGTGTAAATACGACGTCTAGTAACACACACGTCCTCTTTAATGACGTCTTTAATGTTAAAAGATGATGTAACTCACTTGTCTGGTAGAAGTCGGTTGACGAAACCTCCACGTTTTGGTGTGTAATATTTTTTCGAGCTGTTTTGCTTTACAGGGGGCCAAGGAGAGTTCACTGTTTCCTTCTTTAACAACACACACTCACACACACACACACACACACACACACACACACACACTGTAAGAGTTATGAAGACTAAAACAAGATGGGAGCGAGTGAGGACGGTTGAGCGTATGTGAACCTTCATCCACGAGGAAAGAGCGTTTCTTCTGTAGGTAAGAACTGTTTAAAAACGACATGTTTTCATTAAAAAAAGCAAAAAGAAGGACTATTTTATGCATGCTTGAGAAATGGCTCAGAAATGATTGTTTAGAATTAATTATGATTGAATCTAATGAATATTTATCACAAGATGCGGTGTGTAATGTGAGCTGTGTTCTGTAGCCTGTTATTAATGTACAGTTCATGTATGTAGTTGTTATGACGACGCAGGTTGAGTAATCTGTATGACTTCTGTAATGAATTATTCACGTTTTTGATGACGTGTAAAGGGCGTACTCTGACAGGAGTGTGTGTTATGTGTTTGTATCTTAGTGGGGGATAGGGATCAAGTCAAACCGATAGCTTTACTGAACTTGCGGGGACATTTGGTATTTGGAGTCCCCGGATGTCATAACTCAAAAAGTCTGATGTTTTACGAGTCAAGACAAGGGATTACTTTCAGTTCATTTTCTTGAAAACGTATAAACTTGAGTTCAAGATCCAAAAACTTTTCACGACAGTAAACCACAAATGGCAAAAATGTGACACAAAGATAAGCACGCATATAATTAAGCGTGAATTATTACAGAATTGATTCTTTTCTATTCCTGGTTCTAGATAAACGATTAATATAGATTCTGTTCTATCTTTTGATTCTAGATCAGTTTTTTTTGTCTTCTTCAAATTTTGCACACGTGGACTTAACGTATCCGTTATTATTTTGAGCGTAGCGTTTCGTACTTATCGTTAAACCTGTTCCGGTCTTTCCATGAGAGCGTCGCACTCGAGGTTTGCTCGACTGATGGAGGAGAGAAATGAAAGGAGGAGTAACGGAGCCATTACAGCACACTGCTTTAGGAAATAAAACAGAATCCTGTGCATGAGTGTGTGTGTGTGTGTGTCGGGGAGAAACACGCCTCCGTTACACACAGCAATTAAAAACGGGGTTTTATATCTATAAAAACCAAAAGAATCCATGCGTGTGAGTTTAAATCCCCAGAGATTTGATATGATCAGTGATGCGTGAGATATTTGGGTAAATTCTGACTCAAGAGAATACTTTCTTGTTCAGTTGCTTTAACTCCCCGCATATACCACTTTATATAAATGAAATTAAATGTCATTAAATGTCATTTAGATTCATTTAAGTGAAGGTTCTTTGGCGTGATGTCATCGGAGAACCTTTTTTGGTTCTTGGTTTTTGGTTTGGAAGAACCTTTACTGTGCAGGTTTTAAAAAAAAATAAGAAACCCGAGATACGGTGCGACTCGGAAGAGTGTATCGATATCACACCATTTTTATTCTCGTTATCTCTATTCTTCTGTCTCTGACACTCTATTTCTATTCTATTTCTCCTCTCTTTCTTTCTTTACTCTACCATTCCCTGTTCTCTCTCTCTCTCTCTCAGGGGTTTAAGACTTGAACACTCGTCCATATCGATCCAGAGATTAGCTCGACTCCTGCTCCTCCCTCAGGCTGGTTACCATGGAGACACAAAACGTGGGAAGAGGCTTTGCTATCCCACAATTCCCTGTGCTCCTTTACTTTTCTCTTATCTCTTTCTTTTTACCCTCTCTCTCTCTCTCTCTCTCTCTGTCTCCACTCTGCTCACTCTTCCTTCTCTCTCTCTCTCTCAGTGATTTCTTCTCTCTGTATTTTTTCAGTTGTTCTCTTTTTGTTTTTCCTCTCTCTCTCTCTCTCTCTCTCTCTCTCTCTCTCTCTCTCTCTCTCTCTCGCTGTCTCGTCCGTAACCCCGTGTTCATCTCCTGCTGGGCTTTAAAACTCTGAACAGCATCACTAAAGAGGAACTAAGTGTCTCTCTGCAGGAAGCAACACACACACACACACACACACAACACACACACACACACACACATACTCAGTCACTCACTCACTCTCTCTCTCTGGCTCTCTCTCTCTCTGACTCTCTTATTTCACTCTCTTCTCTCATCCACTAGCAGTATCAGCCGAATCTCTCTATCCACCTCTCTCTCCTTCTTCTCTCCTCTCTTTGAGCCCATTAAAGATGACTATTTCTCACTCCATCTATCTATCTATCTATACAATAAAAATATTTCGTTCATAATTCTCTCTCTCTCTGTTCCTCTCTCTCTCTCTCTTTCTCTCTATTTGTTCCTCTCTCTCTCTCTCTCTCTCTCTCTCTATTTGTTCCTCTCTCTCTCTCTTTTCAGTTTTTCAGTGTTCATCTGCTTTATTGTCCTGACAAACAGTTGTACATTTGTATTGTCAAAGCGAGTAGAAGGGAAGGGGAATGTAAACACAAGAGAAATAAAATAAACAAACAAAATCAACAAAACAAGTAAAATACTAATAGATGAAATAAAAAATAATAAAAAATAAAAAACAGTGCAAACAGTGTACATAAATGTACAAATTAAGGACAGAATAAATGTACTATATACCGAATAATGTAAGAAAAAAAGCAGGATAAAATGTGTAAAATTACAGGATCAAATTAAAATGTGTAAAAACTTTACTAATAAAGGACAGAAAAATATAAAACACTGATAATAAAGAAGAACGATCACAACAATTACAGGAAACACGAGGCAGAGGCAGATCGCTCACTGTTCCTAATATTGTGGCAGGCCGAGCACGAGGGGGACTTTTACACTGATTCGAATATTTCAGCCAAATTCTAACATATATCCAGGGAGGAGAACTATGAAAGAAAACAATAAATTGCATGGAGAATACATGGGAGAAAACGGGCAGGCGGATCAGTGTGGAGGGTCACCGAGGAACGTGTCTGTCTGTCTGTCTGTCTGTCTGTCTGTCTGTCTGTCTGTCTGCCTGTCTGTCTGTCCGTCTGTCCCGTCTGTCTGTCTGCCTGTCTGTCTGTCCGTCTGTCTGTCTGCCTGTCTGTCTGTCTGTCTGTTTCTCTCAGTTTGTCTTCAACTCGTAATCTTTCTCTTTTCTGCTGTCCAGACACTGATCTGAAGGACAGGCAAATTCCCAGACAGCTTTGTGTGTGAGTGTGTGTGTGTGTTTGTGTGTGTGTGTGTGTGTGTGTGTGTGTGTGTGTGTGTGTTTGCCATGGCTAATATTCAGCTCTGATGCAACATAACGATCACAGACAGAAACTTCAGCATCAGCCTTCAGATATATCAGTCTCGCTGCATGACTCTGTCTCTCTTTATAAATATATCAGGCTTCTTACGTCTTCAGCTTTTAGAGAGAATTCGACTTTAAAAAGCGTTATTTATGACATTTAGAGAGTAGAAGGAAAAAACCCAAATCACAAATCTTTCATGAGTTAATCCTTGACTCTCCGCTGTCTCGGACCCTTTTTCTTTTTCGTTTTTTGCCTCAGAAAGCGTTTGATAAAAGTGTATGTAAACGATTTATTAATCATCAAATCAAACAAGAATTCCTGCTGGTTTTCCTCGAACTCGTGCTCGTGTTGATGAACTCAACTCAGCCGTATATTTCTTTCGTCACTAATATGAAACGGCTGAGTTGGTGTGTAATTGAATAAGTACGTGATTTAAACTCCACAGTGTAATCCGTGTATATACAGATATATTCCTGGGTCTTACCCATTGTTATGAATGACTAAGGGAATTTGGCCTGTGTGTTACCTCATATTTATACCCTTGTGAAACAGGAAGTCATGCTTGAACAATTTCCTGTTCCTACTCACCCAGGTGTACTAAAAAAAGTTAAATATCAATAGGAATATACTTCAAATATATTTTTCACATATGAATTCATAGGAGTGCCAATAATTGTTGCACACCTATATTTAACAAAGATATTTTTGTTTATAAACCTGTGTTGCGTTCGCAATTGTTTGATATCCATGAGAGCAGAGTATTTTTGTGATTTTTTTTAAAAAACCAAAAGATTAAAAAACAATTTGTCACAGCCTTCTTTTCTCATATTTACCAAGGGGGCCAATATTAGTGGAGAGTGCCGTATATGTGTTTATAAGGCACATGTGAGAGATATTTATACATACATTACTGTTCTAGAACTCACTAATACTACAGTAATTATTGAGTAAGCAGAGGGTGTAAAGTGTGTAAAGTGTGTAAAGTGTGTAAATGGTTTAAATGGTTTAAATGGTGTAAAGTGTGTAAATGGTGTAAAGTGTGTAAAGTGTGTAAATGGTGTAAAGTGTGTAAAGTGTGTCAATGGTTTAAATGGTTTAAATGGTGTAAAGTGTGTAAATGGTGTAAAGTGTGTAAAGTGTGTAAATGGTGTAAAGTGTGTAAAGTGTGTCAATGGTTTAAATGGTGTAAAGTGTGTAAATGGTGTAAAGTGTGTAAATGGTGTAAATGGTGTAAAGTGTGTAAATGGTGTAAAGTGTGTAAAGTGTGTAAATGGTGTAAAGTGTGTAAAGTGTGTCAATGGTTTAAATGGTTTAAATGGTGTAAAGTGTGTAAATGGTGTAAAGTGTGTAAATGGTGTAAATGGTGTAAAGTGTGTAAAGTGTGTAAATGGTGTAAAGTGTGTAAATGGTGTAAATGGTGTAAAGTGTGTAAATGGTGTAAAGTGTGTAAATGGTTTAAATGGTGTAAAGTGTGTAAATGGTGTAAAGTGTGTAAATGGTTTAAATGGTGTAAAGTGTGTAAATGGTGTAAAGTGTGTAAATGGTGTAAAGTGTGTAAAGTGTGTAAATGGTTTAAATGGTGTAAAGTGTGTAAATGGTGTAAAGTGTGTAAATGGTTTAAATGGTGTAAAGTGTGTAAAGTGTGTAAATGGTTTAAATGGTGTAAAGTGTGTAAATGGTGTAAAGTGTGTAAATGGTGTAAAGTGTGTAAATTGTGTAAATGGTTTAAATGGTTTAAATGGTGTAAAGTGTGTAAATGGTGTAAAGTGTGTAAATGGTTTAAATGGTGTAAAGTGTGTAAAGTGTGTAAATGGTTTAAATGGTTTAAATGGTGTAAAGTGTGTAAATGGTGTAAAGTGTGTAAATGGTTTAAATGGTGTAAAGTGTGTAAAGTGTGTAAATGGTTTAAATGGTGTAAAGTGTGTAAATGGTGTAAAGTGTGTAAAGTGTGTAAATGGTTTAAATGGTTTAAATGGTGTAAAGTGTGTAAATGGTGTAAAGTGTGTAAATGGTTTAAATGGTGTAAAGTGTGTAAATGGTTTAAATGGTGTAAAGTGTGTAAATGGTGTAAAGTGTGTAAATGGTGTAAATTGTGTAAATGAGTGTAAAGTGTGTAAAGTGTGTAAATGGTGTAAAG
>NC_071282.1:967062-972062 GCF_023375685.1 Ictalurus furcatus
GAGAGCTAATATTTTATTTCATAAAAGTGAAAAACAAGAACAACAAACGTAGCATCTGAAGATGCAGTGTGTGTGGGTGTGTGTGTGTGTGTGTGTGTGTGTGTGTGAGGGCGTTCAGAGGATGTCTGCTCAAAGCAAAGTCAATCAAATCGCAAACATCAAAGCTATACACACACACACACACACAGAGACACACACACACACACACACACAGAAAACGTCTAATTCAGCCTCACAGAACATTCTTCTTCCCTCAGACCGTCTCCAGCAAACTCCCGCGCTTTTATATGAGAACAAAAGTGTGTGTTATTGCTGCTGACGGCGTCTGGGCGTCTAAGGGAGGTCGGCACGTTCCGGACGCCGTGTTCCTCTCAAATCAGACATCAACATCAAAATGAAGACTGCGGATCTCCCTTTGTTTCGCTGCACTTTACAAGCAGCACGTAGAACCCGAGTTAAAGACAGGAGCTTCTCCCGAAGGTCATGTTCCTGAGCACGATGTTCTGCTGAAAATCAGTCATGACATTGGAGAAAGAAAAAAAATCACACAAAGACACTAAGTTGCTTTTTCTCTTTTATAAAGCTAAAAAAACTTTAAAGGAGTGCTTGACAATGAGCTAATATACAGCTGCTAATGGGTCGTCATCCCTAGTGGTCCAAAATTGGTCGATTTTAATTTTCCTAATTCTTTTTTTGAGTGATTACCTCTGTATGTATTGGCATTGCAAAACCTCCAGTTTAAAACGAAACATTTTATTATAATTTTTACTTAGTTTAATGACGATGGCCATCTTTGTGTCAATTCACACAACAAATTTCGGTTTACGAAACCTCAAAAATCTCAGCTCAGGATGGTCCTAGGTCCTTGGAACAAAATCTGTTCTCTAGAGCACATTACAAGGTACACGTACATATAGAAACATTTTGCACATTCGTCTGTTCCTTAGACTTAGAAGTTACACCCAAATGTAATGCTCAAGATTGCTCACAGTGCCACTTTTAGGGTCAGTTTATAACTGGAAGGGTTCGCGTCTCAGTCTTAAATTTTTCAGGGGTGCCTGGGTAAGTATAGTGTAGTGTGCATGCAGAATATTTCAGGTTTGAGACTTATTTTTCTTTTTTTTTTTTATGGGGGCAAGAAAGTGCAATAAAAAAAACTCCACCCGTTACAGGTTGAATATTTCTGGTAGGGGACGAGATGCAAACCTGAAATTTTCAGAGAAATAAGTGCTCTGTAGTAGCATTCTGCTGTAAAAATTTGAGTTTGAGCTTCCCACTGGTTACAGAGCTAGGGCTAGTAGAAATCTGGGGGAAAGCCTCCTTTATTCATGCATTCTAAGAAATGAACAGATCTAAATATAAGCATAATGAGTAATAAAAATGACAGTATTTTACAGTAATTATGATTATGATTGAACATTGAACCTAATGGGAAATCTAGAACAGGGCCAAATTCTGTAATAAATCCTAGAAATGAGACCGAAATTCTAAAACGGAACCAGATTTTGGAATAAATAATTCTCTGTGGATCCACTGTACATTTTGGACTTTTAGAACATAACGCGGAAGAAAAAGATTCATGGGAAATTCTAGAAGAGGGACAGAATTCCGTAGCATGAAAAGCGATTGCTAAATCCGACATCACTTTACTAAAGACTGAGGCACTACGTTTATTGACGAAAGGTTATTTCTGCGGTTCCACCATCAGCCCTGTTCTTACGTTTAAATCTTCGTTTTCGTTAAACAGTAAACGGGAAAGTTCCCATAAAGCTCTGGCTGAAATTATTCGAGTTTTGCTTCAAACTTCTGTTCAAGTTACAGCTAAAATCAAACTCAGACGAGGAAATATAAACAAGATCACACTGAAGTACGTTTACACACTGTGGGTGGAATGTCAAGGCAATGCAAACCAACACACACTCTCTCTCTCTCTCACACACACACACACACACACACCACCTACACATGAACTGTATGAACTGATGGAGTGCCCATATATACAGAACACATAGACAGTAACAGAAAGCTACTGCTCCACATTGCAGCGGTTCTCTCTGAACACGTCGAGATTTCTTTCAGTTGTTTTCTAAAATAATTTGACACGTGGATGATTTATGGGTTGTTTTTTTTTTTTTACAAATTAGCGTATGATTCGTGTATATTTACAAATGATTTATTTGAGCTTTTACACAATTCGTTTATTTTCTTGTGATTTCACATGATTGACTTTTTCACATGATTTGTTTAATTTCAATGATTTTTATAATACATTTTTATTATAATAATTTATCGTTATAATGTTATAATAATTTAAAATTTTTATTTTATTACTTTTTAACGATTTTTCATTTAATTTCAAATCAATTTTAAACATGAATCATTTATTTTAATGTGATTTTACAAATGACTTTTACGTCTGATTTTGTTTATTTACTGTATTTATTTGCTTATTAAAATGATTCATTCATTTCCACGTGATTGAAAAAAAGCTATTTTACTTTTTTTTTACACAAATGATTCATTTATATTGATATGGATTTTATTTATTTATTTATTTATTTATTTATTTATTTTACAGATAATTAAATTTCAACTGATTTTCAGACCTTATTAATTTATTTTGACATGTAGGGAACGTGGGATTATTTTTCAGATGAAAAACTATTTTTCCCATGGGAGTAGTACGATGGTATGTGAAACGTATGTCTCAGTTCCTCCGGAGGTTCCTTCCTTCACAACTCCGTGTGTGGTACTTTCTCTTCGCAGCTGTCCCCACTGGCTCGCTCGCTGGCCGTTAAACCACTGATGTGCATAAAGCTGCTCTGAGACGATCCGTATTGTAAAAAAGTGCCATAAACATAACTTTCTATTCTGTTGTTCTGTTGTTGCTGTAAATCGCCGGTTCTCTGCGGGCGTGTTCCCTCTATACATTACAAAACAGAGGAGAGAAGGAGGCGAAGATGGAGTATGGGTGATAAAGAGAGAGATAAAGAAAAGGAAAAAAGAAAAGATGGAGTAATAGAGAAGCATGGGAATTGATAGAAAGGCCGATAAAAAAGAGGAGGTGATAAAACGAGAGATAAAGTGAGGGATAAAGGAAAAGGGAAAGAAACAGATTATTGCATTAAAGAGAGAGTGAGAGAGAGAGAGAGAGAGAGAGAAGGAGAGCGCGCGAGAGAGAGAGAAAGAAAGAGAGAGCGAGAGAGAGAGAGAAAGAAAGAGAGAGCGAGAGAGAGAGAGAAAGAAAGAGAGAGCGAGAGAGAGAGAGAGAAAGAAAGAATGGCAGGTGGAGAGAGGCAGAATGAACATGTAAAAGAGAATGTGATTATAGTGAGTGTGTGTTAGTGTGTGATTATAGTGAGTGTGTGTTAGTGTGTGATTATAGTGAGTGTGTGTTAGTGTGTGATTATAGTGAGTGTGTGTTAGTGTGTGATTATAGTGAGTGTGTGTTAGTGTGTGATTATAGTGAGTGTGTGTTAGTGTGTGATTATAGTGAGTGTGTGTTAGTGTGTGATTATAGTGAGTGTGTGTTAGTGTGTGATTATAGTGAGTGTGTGTTAGTGTGTGATTATAGTGAGTGTGTGTTAGTGTGTGATTATAGTGAGTGTGTGTTAGTGTGTGATTATAGTGAGTGTGTTAGTGTGTGTTAGTGTGTGATTATAGTGAGTGTGTGTTAGTGTGTGATTATAGTGAGTGTGTGTTAGTGTGTGATTATAGTGAGTGTGTGTTAGTGTGTGATTATAGTGAGTGTGTGTTAGTGTGTGATTATAGTGAGTGTGTGTTAGTGTGTGATTATAGTGAGTGTGTGTTAGTGTGTGTTAGTGTGTGATTATAGTGAGTGTGTGTTAGTGTGTGATTATAGTGAGTGTGTGTTAGTGTGTGATTATAGTGAGTGTGTGTTAGTGTGTGATTATAGTGAGTGTGTGTTAGTGTGTGATTATAGTGAGTGTGTGTTAGTGTGTGATTATAGTGAGTGTGTGTTAGTGTGTGATTATAGTGAGTGTGTGTTAGTGTGTGATTATAGTGAGTGTGTGTTAGTGTGTGATTATAGTGAGTGTGTGTTAGTGTGTGATTATAGTGAGTGTGTGTTAGTGTGTGTTAGTGTGTGATTATAGTGAGTGTGTGTTAGTGTGTGATTATAGTGAGTGTGTGTTAGTGTGTGATTATAGTGAGTGTGTGTTAGTGTGTGATTATAGTGAGTGTGTGTTAGTGTGTGATTATAGTGAGCATGAAATTAGGTTTTTGCTAAATAAAGTTGTGTGTATGTGTGTTTTTTTGTGTAGGTATCAAACCCACATATTATTATCTCATCTGTGTGTGTGTGTGTGTGTGTGTGTGTGTGTGTGTGTGTGTGTGTCTGTCTCTGGGGAAAATCAGTGTCATGTGCACACATTCCTTTAGGGACCTTCTAGTCCTCATGATAACTGAAACACAGCGACAGGCGTCAATCATCATGAGGCTGGCTCAGGAGAAATTAATCTGAGGATAATGTTACCATGGTGATCAGTGTGTGATGCAACACACACACATGGAAACACACACGTGAACACACAAACATACATAAACACGATTTCTGGAACAGTTCGGCTGACTTCATTAGTTATGATTGGCGGAGAAAAGTGTACTGACTACACCACACCAGAACCAAACAGACCCGAACAGAACAGATCAGATCCAATCAGATCAGATCAGAACCAACTACACCACACCAGAACCGAACAGAACAGATCAGAACCAACTACACCACACCAGAACCGAACAGAGCAGATCAGATCAGAACAGATCAGATCAGAGCAGAACAGATCAGAGCAGATCAGATCGGATCAGAACCAACTACACCACACCAGAACCGAACAGAACAGATCAGAACCAACTACACCACACCAGAACCGAACAGATCAGATCAGAATGGAACATAAAATGTTGTAGTTTTTACCTGTTTGTAAAATAACCATTTTGTTTTCTCCACAGGTGTGCTATTGACTGTGAGTGTGTGTGTG